>NC_043004.1:97438919-97496419 GCF_006345805.1 Octopus sinensis | reverse complement strand
TGTTTTCTCAAGCATTGACCACTAATGTTTACCTCTCCATGATACAGGTACACTCTCAATTAATGTTATCATACTTGCACATTAAACATGTTTACACTTACTTAACTAATTAAAAGATAGTTAGACACTTTACCTGATCAATTCACAGTCTTAATTAAAGAGTACACATTGGATCCTTATTACAAAGGCTGTGAAAAATTGTAGTGAAATGAGATTTCGTTAAAACAGTTAACAAATTGTTTGAGCTAATAAGGGGGCTTTTATGTGAACACAAGACCTGCTAAAAGCAGCCAGTAAAGATATACTTGGGATCAACAGTAACATTTAAAAGTGATCATTAGATATATGTGTAGACCCAAAGGAGACCAAAGTTCTTACTCATGGTTTGCCAAAATACATAACCCTTTCCATTCAGTTTAACATGTTCAGTTGCCACCAAACTTCTTGGTAAAGCAAAAAGAATTTTTGGAAATTATTAAAGACATTATCTAAAAATACATACTTTGAAGGAATAGGATCAACAGACTTTTCATGTTAACAGTTGATGAAACTTCAGATATATTTATCTAGAAAAATTCCATTCTATACTTCAAAGTAATATCTAAAGACTGAACTGTGGATAAAGGATTTTGATGGACTAATTTAGATATAGGTGTATGATGTATTCTCTCAGTAGTCAAAAAGTTTTATGAAAAGAAGAAATTTGTACTAAAAATGATTATGCATACATCTGGTGGAACTGCAGTAATGTTGGACAGACTCATAGTGATGTAGTAAGAGGACTTTCCCTGCTTTGTTCAGCAACAATGTCTAGAACACCATGAGGATGAATCTGTAAAGAAGTCAAGTTAGAGAGAAACATTAACCTTTTAGTGTTTAAACTGGCCATATCCGTCCCAAATATTCTACATGTTTTATATTCAAACTGATGCTATCTAGCCTGTCACACCTAACCTACAGTGACATTCTAAAAACAAACAATCACGTCCTTGAAACCTCAAAGCTATAAGATAATGCATGATTAATTAAAAGCAATTTGAGTAAAAAAAAATATTACATTTAACAGAGTAATCTGAACACTAAAGGGTTAAAACCTTTTTGAGAACAATCTGTACTGTATTTTCTCAATCTACTTTTAAAATTACAAATTTAAAAATAAGTTGCAGAGGCTTCTGAAAATAAAGATATTGCTTTGAGATCAGTTAATGAAGTTAGGTGGTTATCTAGATTCTTTGCATTGTAGACAAGAAAAAAAAGAAATGAGGCAAGGATCATCTACTTTGAAGAAGATAAATCAACTGACCCTATGGTGAAATACTGACACAAGAAATTGATAAACATCACATCCAAAGTAACATCACAAGTTTTAACTGATGTCTTTGAAGAATTGACTATACTGGATTATGTGAAGGAGCGGCTTGACAATAATTGATTCAATTCATTTTGCAAGGGGCAAAATTAATAAGGTAAGAAAGTAGTATTTAGGAGACAATGTTTCCCAAAGTAACAAAGTTAAAATTTTGCTAAGCTGATGATGAGAAGGAAATGTAATAGTATACAGAATTTAGCTATTGACTGCTGCAAATTCTTTGTGTATTCTTTTAGAAGGAAAGTTTCCTGAAGAAGAGATTTTAAAACTTTCGGTTTTTGATTTCTTCACAGTTATGTAACTTCATAATTGATGAACAAATTAATGGCGCAGGAGTGGCTGTGTGGTAAGTAGCTTGCTAACCAACCACATGGTTCTGGGTTCAGTCCCACTGCATGGCATCTTGGGCAAGTGTCTTCTGCTATAGCCCTGGGCTGACCAATGCCTTGTGAGTGGATTTGGTAGCCTGTCGTATATGTGTATATATATATATATATATATGTGTGTGTGTTTGTGTCTGTGTGTTTGTCCCTCTAGCATTGCTTGACAACCGATGCCGGTGTGTTTACGTCCCCGTCACTTAGCGGTTCGGCAAAAGAGACTGATAGAATAAGTACTGGGCTTACAAAAGAATAAGTCCCGGGGTCGATTTGCTCGACTAAAGGCGGTGCTCCAGCATGGCCGCAGTCAAATGACTGAAACAAGTAAAAGAGTAAAAGATTTATGTATGAATAATATAATTTTCAAACTGAAAATTCTGAAATAATAATCTTTTTTACTCTAGGCACAAGGCCTGAACTTTTTGTAGAGGGGGCGGGGGCTGTCAAATAGATCAACTCCAGTACACAACTGGTACTTGATTTATCTCCCCTGAGAGGATGAAAGGCAAAGTCAACCTCAGAGGAATTTGAACCCAGAATGTAAAGACGGATGAAATACCGCTAAGCATTTCACCCAGCTTGCTAATGATTCTGCCAGCTCACTGCCTTATACTGAAATAATTATGCAAATTAAAACTTACAAATCTTTAAGTGAAAATAAAAATTCTCTCTGATTTCAATGTTTTGCTCAAAAGATGACATTTGTATTTTGATCTGCTAGCATTTACAATTGGTCATATTAGGCCCAAATATTCTACTGTTTTATTTTCAAACTAGCCAGGTATGACCTCTCACATGTAACCCTGCAATGTCATTCTAAAAATAAACAATCACTTCATTGAAATCTTGAAATTATGAGGCATGATTAATTCTACACTACTCTTTTACTCTCTTTTACTCTTTTACTTGTTTCAGTCATTTGACTGTGGCCATGCTGAAGTACCACCTTCAGTCAAGCAAATTGACCCCAGCACTCATTCTTTGTAAGACTAGTACTTATTCTATCGGTCTCTTTTGCCGAACAGCTAAGTTATGGGGATGCAAACACACCAGCATCGGTTGTCAAGTGGGGGACAAACACAGACACATTAACACACACACGCACACACACATTAACACACACACACATATATACATATATACAGCGGGCTTCTTTCAGTTTCTATCTACCAAATCCACTCACAAGGCTTTGGTCAGCCCGAGGCTATAGTAGAAGACATTTGACCAAGGTGCCACACAGTGGGAATGAACCCGGAACCATGTAGTTGGTAAGCAAGCTACTTACCACACAGTCAATCCTGTACCTATACACTATGTGAATAAATAAACAATATATTTGACAGAGTAATCTACATGCAAAGGGTTAAAATGAACAGTCTTTTTCAATTTGCAAAATCTTTGGATAATGGAAGAAATGGTTTTGCCCTTATGTGTGAGGTATTTTTATCTAATGATTTAACTATAAAACAATTTTCACAAGCATCTGGATAGTTTTTAGCTACCTTTGTAACCATTTCCAGCAACTTTAATGCCACCTTAGTCTATTGGCTGTAGACAGCTGACACCTTCCATCATACCCAGCAAAATGAGCCAAGAGTTTTCATCAAATAATAATAATAATAAAAATAATAATAATAACTCAGATACCAGGAAACCCCAAAATGGCAGAAATTCAAAAGATAGTGCTCATGGGAACTGCTCATATCCTACGCAAAATACTCTCTATGTAATCTCAAGGTTTAAAACAAACTTTTTTTTTAAAGTTATTTATTAGACATTCACTAGTACAACACCAAAATAAAAACCCAAATATATGGCACACTAGGCATAACAACAACGTGAACTTCCAACCTGTTGTCTCTTGAGGTCTCTGGGTGAGACTTGGAACCAACTTGTACAAACATAAAGCAAAAGTCAAACATAGAATAATGATAATAATAATAATATTTTGTTTATTAGCCACAAAGTTTCATAAAGATACAGAATATGAAATTATTATAAAGGGTTACAAAGAAAAGAAAAGTGAAGTGTACACAATACATTCTCAAAAAAAAAAAGGGAAGCACTGCCTAATATATGAATGAATGTATTAGATTTTAAAAAAGTACATATAGTTGAACAATAATGAATAAAATGTACGATAATGCATAGTAATTAAATAAGATATAATGAAAAGGAGATAGAATATGAAAGATTAAAGGCTTGGTTGGATTTGTTTTATCCATGCCTTATCCATGAACCACTCCTGAAATTTGGTTGGCTGGGAGAAGATGAACTGGTAAGCATTTTTGGGGAGAACATTTGGTGTTGCAAACCCCAACATCCTTGGCATATGCTCTTATAATTTCATTGTAATGTCTTAGCTTAATTTTTACTAATAATCTGTCTTGTGTTCATTGTTATATTCTAAATCTATTTTCTGTGTCATAATTCTTCAGAAAGTTTATCTAGTTTCTTTCAGAAAGTTTATCTAGTTTCTTTCTTTTTTTTTTTTTTTTAGTTGATAGTGAATCTTAGTATGTTTTTGTCCTTGCATTTTCTTTACTGTTTTCTTGGGGAAGTCATTTTGAAGAAATTGTTCCTACTCAACTGCTTTCACTGTTTTATGTTAGATGATCTTCCATGATTTTCCTTCTATTTCCATTTCATGGTTGTTTTGCAATGATATGTAGATCTTCATCTGTAAATGTTTTCCCTCTTTACCCAGGCACAGGAGTGGCTTCGTGGTAAGTAGCTTGCTTTCCAGACACATGGTTCTAGGTTCAGTCCCACTGCGTGGCACCTTGGGCAAGTGTCATCTACTATAGCCTCGGGCCGACCAAAACCTTGTGAGTGGATTTGGTAGACAGAAACTGAAAGAAGCCCGTCGTATATATGTATATATATGTGTGTGTGTGTGTGGTGTGTGTGTGTTGTGTGTTTGTGTGCTTGTCACCCCACCAACATCGCTTGACAACTGATGCTGGTGTGTTTACGTTCCTGTAATTTAGTGGTTCGGCAAAAGAGACCGATAGAATAAGTACTAGGCATACAAAGAATAAGTCCTGGGGTCGATTTGCTCGACTAAAGGTGGTGCTCCAGCATGGCCACGGTCAAATGACTGAAACAGGTAAAAGAGAATTAAAAGAGAATACAATTGTATGGTACTATTAGTTGGTACCATTATGTGACAAGGTATTTGTACATCTGCTAGGCATGAAGTGGTTTCTTTCACTCTCCCCTGATGTTCGGCCGCCCCCACCATTTTCTTTTCTCTTTTTTTCTTCTTCTTCTGTTTAGGCTTTCTAATCCTTTTAAGCATCTTGGTTACGATGTTATTTTTATAGCAACAAATGCAACAACTATGATTTCTGACTAGTATCATAAATCTCATACCTACTCATTGTTTTGGTGCCTTCACTGGTCAAGTTCTTGTATAGTTCTGTTACCTTTGGAGTTCATTAGGAATAGCAGATCTATTTCTGACACTCTCTTACAATATATTATCTTTTGAGCCTTGCATTGTACCGCAGACCTGCATAATTTCTACTGTATCGTCATTCTTGTTTGTTTTCCTTTGATGCATGTACTGTGGCATGGGTGTAAAGATGGAGATATGCCTGACAATTTCTACCTATGTTTTGACTTTGTCTGCAGTTCAGAAGGCACAGTCAATAAGGCCATAATTATTACCCTTTAGAATTAAGAGGTCTTCGCCTGATATGTCCTAAAGAGCTTTTACTGCTTGATGAGAGGGAAGACTCAGTCCACTTCCAAGTTTTGTAATTTTCCTTTGCTCTCTTAAGGATTGGCTCCTGTGGTAACAAATGCCATTCAGTTTTATGTCTGTTCGGTTTCTGTTGTGGAATGGTTTACCATGACACAACTAATTTATGAATGACTTACAGTGTTTGACATTGTGTAAGAGTTGCTGCAGCTTTTGTTATTATTATTATTATTGAAATTGTATGAATGAGAAAATTCAACACATGAAAATGCTTTTTTTTACCTCTCTTTTTGGGTATAGAGAGCAGGCATTTCTTAAGTAATTGAAGTTCTTTTTTACAAGTAGACTAAAGAAAATTGCATTTGGGGATATTTGAAATATAACTTATATCAAAAAAGGGGTAAGGAAACTATGTCTTCACACCACAAGACTCAAATATAATAATAATAATGGTAATAATAATAATAATAATAATAATAATAATAATAATAATAATAATAATAATAATGAAAAAATGTGGAAGCTTAGTACTATGATAATGCCAGTAGTAACTGGTGCTTTGGGAATGATAAAGAAGGGAACGGAGAAGTATATTAAGCAACTCCCTGGTAACTCCTGGTAACTCCAATCTCCATGAACTACAAAAGATAACCTTGATGGGTACAGCTCATATACTACTTAGGTAGCAAGATGGCAGAATTGCTAGCATCCGGACAAAATGCTTAGTCCCATTTCATCCATCTTTATATTCTGAGTTCAGATTTCACCTAAGTCAACTTTGCCATTCATCCTTTCAGTCTCATCATCACCATCATCATTTAATACTACGGAAAGCACTCTCCATCTAAAATGGAATAAATGTTGTGATAATCTTAGTATGCATTGCAAAACAAAAATGCCCTTGCTACTCTTGGCCTCCGGAGGATGCCTGGTACTAAGGCAGCTGAAATAAAGTTATAGCTAAAAGAAACCATAAATGATAATAACAATAATAATAATAATAATGAAGCATAATCAGCCAGTGAACAAGTGCCACCTTAGCCTGCTGGCTGTGGACAGCTGACACTTTCCCTCGTACCCAGCAAAATAAGCTGGGAGTTTTCATCAAATAATGATAATAATAGCACAACACCAAAAAATGCTTCCTAAAAGACTGAAAGAGATTGGAACTGAAATTTGCATTGTCCAGCTGCAGAAAAGTACCATTCTATATTCTGTAAGAGTCCTAAGAAAGATCCTTGAGATTTGAGGAGTCTTGTTGTCACCAAACATCAATATAAAATACCTGCTAACTAAATTAGTATGCACTTAGGTACTACTGTGGAGGTGCGTGGCTTAGTGGTTAGGGTGTCAGCATCATGATCGTAAGATTGTGGTTTCGATACCTGGACCGGGCAATGCGTTGTGTTCTTGAGGAAAAACATTTCATTTCACGTTGCTCCAGTCCACTCAGCTGGGGAACACATACACCATTGAAACCGGGAAACCAGGCCCATGAGCCTGGCTAGGCTTTAGAAGGGTGCATTTATTATTTTTTATTAGGTACTACTAATAATAACTTCCATGCTTCCTGAGATTCGCCAACACTACACTTGATTTTTCTCCCCTCCATACACACACAAACATGTATCTGACTCATACATTGTTCGCTTTCCAGACATTTCTACATTACTGCATGTACTTTATATGCACTTTCTGGCAAGTTGTGGTGCACCTGAACACTGTATACAATTAATTTCATTATTATATGATGAAAACACAAAGATAATCCTTTGTTATAGGTACATGACCTGAAATTTTTTGACTGAAAGATAGTTAATATCATCAACCACCATACTTAAATGGTATTTATTTTATTGAGCTCTTGTGATGCCATCCTAGCATGGAACACAGACATTAAATGATGATGGTGATGATGAGACTGAAAGGATGAATGGCAAAGTTGACTTAGGTGAAATCTGAACTCAGAATATAAAGATGGATGAAATGGGACTAAGCATTTTGTCCGGATGCTAGCAATTCTGCCATCTTGCTACCTAAGTAGTAGTAGCAACAGCAGCAGCAGCAGTGGTAGTAGTAGTAGTAGTAGTAGTAGTAGCAGCAGCAGTAGCAGCAGCAGCAGCAGCAGTAGTAGTAGTAGTAGTAGTAGTAGTGTAGTAGTAGTAGAAGCAGCAGTAGCAGCAGCAGCAGCAGCAGTAGTAGTAGTAGTAGTAGCAGCAGTAGCAGCAATGGTAGTAGTAGCAGCAGCAGCAGTACTAGTAGCAGCAGCAGCAGTAGTAGTAGCAGCAGCAGCAGTACTAGTAGCAGCAGCAGCAGTACTAGTAGCAGCAGCAGCAGCAATAGTAGTAGTAGTAGTAGTAGTAGTAGTAATAGTAGTAGTAGTAGTAGTAGTAGTAAGACATTAATAATTTATGAATAAAATGGGTGTTATTTATTAATAATTTATTTCAAAATTGCATGATATAAAATTGAAGAGTTTGCTCATTGATATTTTATTTAATGGAACAACAAACTGAACAAAGCAGTTCAAATCTAGAATAAAATCTGTTACATCCTAAAAGGCAATCAAACTTGTATTAGATTAAAACAAAAGCGGCAACAAAGCTCTTACATGGTAAAAAAAAAGAAAAAGCCACCAACAAAACCCACTCTCCTGCACAAAAAAAATTGTTTAAAGGAAGCATATTAAAATATTTTAAGAAACTTTATCAAATGAAAACTTATTAAAAAATAAAACTCTTTTGCTTTTTGTTTTGTTTTGATTTGATGACAAATCATAAAAATTCAGTAAATTCTATTTTGCTAAAGTTTGTAAACATCTACGAGTTTCGAGATGCTTTGATAACTCTTTACTCTTTTACTCTTTTACTTGTTTCAGTCATTTGACTGCGGCCATGCTGGAGCACCGCCTTTAATCGAGCAACTAGACCCCGGGACTTATTCTTTGTAAGCCCAGTACTTATTCTATCGGTCTCTTTTGCCGAACCGCTAAGTGACGGGGACATAAACACACCAGCATCGGTTGTCAAGCAATGCTAGGGGGACAAACACAGACACACAAACATACATGCACACACACACATATATATATATATACATATATACGACGGGCTTCTTTCAGTTTCCATCTACCAAATCCACTCACAAGGCTTTGGTCGGCCCGAGGCTATAGTAGAAGACACTTGCCCAAGGTGCCACGCAGTGGGACTGAACCCGGAACCATGTGGTTGGTAAACAAGCTACTTACCACACAACCACTCCTGCAAATTCTTAAAAATCATATTTAGTATGCTTTCTTTATCATAATTCTTGCATAAGGGTAGTAATCTTGACAGTAGTACCTCTACCAGGCTTTCACTAAAACCTGCTTAAAAGAGAATTTTATAAGCCTTAAGTTACCAAAATTAGCAACATCTCAGAATTCAGATACTTTTGTTACTGTAAAATAGCTTGCACAGCATAAAATATGCATGCAGAGGCTACTAAAATGTTAATACATGCACACATACATGTATGTATATATACATATATATATATATATATATATATATATATATATATATATATATATACATGTATATATATATATGAACATCAATGGAATTTGTATTTTTGTGGTACCAGTGCCGGTGGCACATAAGAAAACCATCCGAACGTGGCCGTAGCCAGTACCGCATCAACTGGCCTCCTTGCTGTGGGCACGTAACAAACACCATCCGATCGTGGCCGTTCGCCAGCCTCATCTGGCACCTGTGTCGGTGGCACATAAAAACACCATCTGAGCGTGGCCGTCTGCCAGCCTCGTCTCGCACCTGTGTCGGTGGCACATAAAAAAACACCATCCGAGCGTGGCCGTTCGCCAGCCTCGTCTGGCACCTGTGTCGGTGGCACATAAAATCACCCACTACACTCTCGGAGTGGTTGGCGTTAAGAAAGGCATCCAGCTGTAGAAACACTGCCAGATCTGACTGGCCTGGTGCAGCCTTCGGGCTCCCCAGACTCCAGTTGAACCGTCCAACCCATGCTAACATGGAAAGCGGACGTTAAATGATGATGATGATATATATATATATATATATATATATATATATATATGTATATATTTTCACCACCTCATGAATGGCACCCATGAATTGGCAGTGATGAAATAAAGAAGGTCAAGGAATATGTCTACCTGGGACAGGAAGTGAATATGTCCTGAGACTGTGGGCTGACGTCAGCAGCTGGGTACGTTGAGTGGAAGCTGGGGCAACCAGAAGGGGCAGCCATTAGGCGTGCGCAGGCAGCGGGGAATTCGGCCTTTTCCAACGTGGGTCGTCGAGGTGTCAAGACGTGTGAAGACGTCGCTAAGGTTTGGGTGCAGCAGCTGCTATCTTTAGTGTTCGGGTCGGGGCTGTGTCGAAGGATTAGTTACCACTGAAGGGTCTCCATCACGAGGAAGAGAAGGTAGGTGCCTTTATATTCGAATCGCGTACACACCACAGAGACATCGTAAAGGAGATCTCATGGAGAGTAAGGACAATCAATATGTGAAATTAATATAAAGAGGTTGGATTGTCATTGCTGGAATGCCTTTGATCATTGGTCTGCTTCACTAATGTAGGTCTGGGGTTAGACAACATCAACAATACTAACAACAGCAACAACGAAAACAACTACAGCCTCAATTATTTTATGTTCATCAACAACAACACCAACAACTACTACTACTGTCGCAGCTGCTGCTGCTGCTGCTACTAGTACTACTACTACTACTACTACTGCTGCTGCTGCTGCTGCTACTACATCATGAAAGTTAAAATGTTCATCATATATTAAACAACAAGCAACTGAAATTTTTCCTAAAAAAATAATGAAACGCAAAATATATCAAGAATGAAAAAACAGCAACTACTACTACTACTACAGCTGCTGCTGCTGCTGCTACTATTACTACTACTACTACTACCACCACCACTACTACAACTACTACTACTACCACTACAACAACTACTACTACTACCACCACCACCACCACCACCACCACCACTATTACTATACCTACTATCACTACTACTAAAACAAAAATATGATCTTGACCAATAAAAAGACAACAGAAAACAAGTGAAAAATAATTTTAAAAAAGCATCATCATCATCAAAAATATCTAAAAATAACATGAACATTGATGGCATCACAATCAACAAACAAGATTTACTAAAGAGATTTAGCAGAAAATGACCAAGGTAGACAAAAAGCCATCTTCAATTAAAAATTGTAAACAAACGAAGAAAGAAAATTAGACAAATATATTCATTTATTCTTTTATGTTTGCTTGTTTCAGTCATCTGATTGCGGTCATGCTGGAGTACTTGCATTAATGGATTTTAGTCAACAAAATTGGACCTTGGACTTAGTGTTTGTAAGCCTATACCATTTGCCTTCTTTGTCAAACTGCTAAGTTATGGGGATATAAACACACCAACATTGGTTGTCAAGTGATGGTGAGGTACAAATAGACACAAGACACACACACACACATATATATATTTACCGAGACCTTTGGAAGTATGCTGTGCGCGAGAAGACCCGGCAGGACACGTGAGGCCATAACCCATGGCCCCTACCTGGGACGTAGTCAGTCCACCTGTGCATACCTTCCTTCTTGGGACACATAACTCTACTTGTGAAGACCTGTTGAGGCAAGTGAAAATCAAATCAAATCAAAATCGATGAACATCAATGGAATTTGTATTTTTGTGGTACCAGTGCCGGTGGCACATAAGAAAACCATCTGAACGTGGCCGTAGCCAGTACGGCATCGACTGGCCTCCGTGCTGTGGGCACGTAACAAACACCATCCGAGCATGGCCGTTCACCAGCCTCGTCTGGCACCTGTGTCGGTGGCACAAAAAAACACCATCCGAGCATGGCCGTTCGCCAGCCTCGTCTCGCACCTGTGTCGGTGGCACATAAAAAGCCCCCACTACACTCACGGAGTGGTTGGCGTTAGGAAGGGCATCCAGCTGTAGAAACTCTGCCAGATCTGACTGGCCTGGTCCAGCCTTCGGGCTTCCCAGACCCCAGTTGAACCGTCCAACCTATGCTAGCATGGAAAGCGGACGTTAAACGATGATAATGATGATGATGATATGTATATATATATATATATATATATATATACACGATAGGCTTCTTTCAGTTTCCATCTACCAAATCTGCTCACATGACTTTGGTCAGCCCAAGGCAATAGTAGAAGATGCTTGCACAAGTTGCCAAGTAGTGGGACTGAACCTGGAACCATGTGGTTGGGAAGCAAGCTTCTCACTTCTCAGTCATACCTGGAAAATATGGTGAGTCCCAAAATGGTAATGACAGAATGTTTCTCCTAACACATACAAAGACACACACACACACACAGATATACATATACACATATATATATGTAGGACCAGTCAAACATACACAATCATACAAATATAGATATGAAATTGTGGTTGTGGCTAGTGCTAGTGTCATGCAAAAGGCACCCATACTGGTCACACGTAAAAGGCACCCGTGTAAAAGGCTTCTGTGCTACTACTGACACACAGAAGATATCCGTGCTACTGACATGTGAAGGATACTTAGTACACTTTGTAGAGTGTGTGATATTACGAAAGGCATCCTGCCAGAGAAACCAAGCCAAAATAAGCCAACTGCAGCCTGATGCAGTTCTCTGGCTTACTAGCTCTAGTCAAACTGTCTAACCCATGCCAGTATGGCGAGTAGACATTAAAGGATGATGATGATGATAATGTTGATGATGATGATGAAGATGATGATGATGATGATGATGATGATGATGATGATGGTGATGATGATGGTGATGATATTTGTATAAATATAGATGTGTGTATCTGTGTTTGTGCATGTAAGTGTGTATGTCAGTGTGTGTGTGTGTGTGTTGTAAAGAAATACAAATGGCCAGCTCACATACACACACACACACAAATACAAATATATGCACGCATATACACACACGTATATATATCTGTGAGAGATTGATGCTAGATGTGTCAACAGAATTGTAGTAATTAATAAAATTTCTCATATCTTCCATCTCCCGTCTCTCATTTACTATATATAGGTATAATTATATATATAGCTATATATATATATATATCATCATCATCGTCGTTTAACGTCCGTTTTCCATGCTAGCATGGGTTGGATGATTCGACCGGGGTCTGGGAAGCCAGGAAGCTGCACCAGGCTCCAGTCTGATCAGGCAGTGTCTCTACAGTTGGATGCCCTTCCTAATGCCAACCACTCCATGAGTGTAGTGAATGCTTTTTACATGCCACCGGCACAGGTGCCAGGGGAGGCTGGCAGTGGCCATGATCTGTTGGTGCTTTTTATGTGCCACCGGCACGGAAGCCAGTCAAGGTGGCACTGGCATTGACCACGTACGGATAGTGCTTTTTACGTGCCAGGGGAGGCTGGCAACGGCCCCATGACCGGTTTGTGGTTTTTACGTCTATTATGATATATATAAACATATATATATATATATATATATATATATATATAATACAACATATATATATATATATATAAACATATATATATATATACTAGCTGACGTACCCGGTAATTCCTGGGAAAGTGAAGTTTATCCCTTGGTCCCATACTCTTAAATGTTTTGCTAATCCAGTAACAACAATACAAAGTATGTAGCCCTTCAAACAGCTTTTGTGCATTTACAGAGAATACCAAACTATGTTGTTTTTAAGAATTCCCAATAAGTTATGAATACACAAATTGTGAAATTACTTATGTAATAACATGAAATTAGTTACCTGAATTCAAATAAAGTAGCCCTGTAAAAGTCTTTTGTGCATTCCCAGAGAATATTTGTTTCTTTATTACCCACAAGGGGCTAAACATAGAGGGGACCACAAGGACAGACAAACGGATTAAGTCGATTACATCGACCCCAGTGCGTAACTGGTACTTAATTTATCGACCCCGAAAGGATGAAAGGTAAAGTCGACCTCGGCGGGATTTGAACTCAGAACGTAGCGACGGGCGAAATACCACAAAGCACTTCGCCCGGCGTGCTAACGTTTCTGCCAGCTCGCCGCGTTCTCAGAGAATATTACCCTCAGGAGCGCTAGTGTTGGTATATTTGTGAATAAGTCGCTAACTGAAACAAGTGGATCTATTGTTTAGGAAACTACTATTTACTTGTTTAAGGGTTGTGCCGGATAAATTGGGAAATTAACTCTAACAGTTCAAATACTAAGAAATAAGCATACTCAATTTGATTTATACCAAATAATTTAGGAAAATGTTTGGGTTATTTCTCTTGGCTATATATAAGGATCCTTTCCAGGGGCCCTATCATCAATTTTTCAACAATATGAGTATGCCATGAGGTTTCTAGACACAAGTTCTACTCATGCATCAAGTTTCATCGAAATTGATAAAACACACCCACAAACGCAATTTCCCACATATGTAGTATCATCATCATCATCATTTAGCGTCCGTTTTCCATGCTAGCATGGGTTGGACGGTTTGACTGGGATCTGTGAAGCCGGAAGGCTTCATCAGGCCCAGTCAGATTTGGCAGTGTTTCTACGCTGGATGCCCTTCCTAACACCATATATATTATATAGTATATATATATATATATATATATATATATATATATATATATATATATATATATATATATATATATATAAATATAATAATTATATACATAATTATAACAAAGGATTGGCCTCTCTATGTGCTGAAAATAGACGTCAAGTGACACCAAACCCTCTTAAAAAACTCAAAAAAACAGTAAAAGAAAGATAATGAATTAAACATTTGGTTAAATGTGTACAAGATCTCATTTCAAGTTTAAGGTAAAAAATTATACCTACTGCTATCTTCATTGCCATTATTCCATAGTATAAATTTACAATTACACATGCAGCAACTTCATACAATAATTTATATATATACACTTGCAAACATATACAGTAAAGTAGAATTCCCATCTTCCTCTCCAACCATGGGTTATATAGCAAAATAATGCTGCAGTGAATGCTGGCCTCCTTATGAAATCATTAATGATTTTATTCTTTATCTATATATTAATAAGACATACATATATACACACACATATATATATATATATATATATATATATATATATATATATATATATATATATATATATATAAATATATATATATATATATATATATATATATTAAAGACATACATATAGAGGGAAGGCAAAATGTAAAAACAGAATCATGCAAACATGCATAGCCATATACATGTGTGTGTGTGTGTGTGTGGAGAGAGAGAAAGAGAGCGAGAGAGAGAGAGAGAGAAATGAATATACAAACACTTACTGAAACAACATCCTGCATGAAAAAAAAGATATGACTTAATGAAAATTAGCATCTGCACACACAGAAATTGACAGAAACATATACACACATACACACAATGATACCGACACAAACGCATATTCATACACAGACAACGTGTAACTGATACACTTATGGTAACTGATATATGTTAATTATGATTGAATTTTTTTCTCTATTCCTATAATGAGGATTAAATAGTTTGATCAACTAAATAGCTTATTCATTAAATTAACATATAAGTGGCTGAGTGTTCCACTGATGTATTTACCCTGAAGATAATTTGCAGTTCAAATCAGTGTAAAAATATTTGATAATGCTAGTGTTTTGTATTATTAGTGCAATCCATCTAATGTGCTTCCATAATTTCTATTGATCTAAGTTTCCTTCCATAGTTTAGATTTGACTTGAAAGTATGACAAAAGATATTTGAGCAAGGTCCTGTAGATTGGAACTGAACCCAGAACTGCATGACTTGGAAATAAACATTTTAATCACTTGGTCATGCCTGTATTTGCAACCTGATACAGTAATGGCTAAAAAACGACATATACAGAGAAACACGCACCTACATAAACACACATAGATGGAAGCACTCCGTCGGTTACGATGATGAGGGTTCCGGTTGATCCGAATAAATGGAACAGCCTGCTCGTGAAATTAATGTGTAAGTGGCTGAGCACTCCATAGACACGTGCACACTTAACGTAGTTCTCGGGGATATTCAGCGTGACACAGAGAGTGACAAGGCCGGCCCCTTGAAATACAGGTACAACAGAAACAGGAAGTAAGAGTGAGAGAAAGTTGTGGTGAAAGAGTACAGCAGGGATCACCAGCATCCCCTGCCGGAGCCTCGTGGAGCTTTTAGGTGTTTTCGCTCAATAAACACTCACAACGCCCGGTCTGGGAATCGAAACCGCGATCCTATGACCGCGAGTCCGCTGCCCTAACCACTGGGCCATTGTGCCTCCACACACATAGATATCACACGCTACACATATAAATACACACATGTGCATACATACACATACACACACACAAGTAGAGAGAGAGACAAACACATATGCACACATACGCACATAGATTCAAACATATACATACACACATAAACAGATTCGGCTACAAACACATCCATACACATACACTTAAACAAACAGATATACATTAATAGGGATGCCATAAGATAGCCATAAGATAACCGAGGAAATTAATTTGCAGAGAATCTATCAAAGACGGAATTTATCAAAGACAGAGAGCACAGGTCATAAAACACTACTACCTCACCCTGATGCAGGAACATACAGAGGGAAGGAGAGAGAGAGAGAGAGAGAGAGAGAGCGAGAGAGAGAGAGGTGGTAAAAAACATATTGTTAATGGAAAAACAGAGAATTTGAGGTGTTGTATATATGATTTAATGGGGAGAAAATACAGAAGTCATTAAATATATTAGAGAGAGAGAGAAAGAGAGGGAGAGAGAGGGAGGAGAAAGAGAATGAGATGGAAGGGGGGAGAGAGAGACAGAGAGGAAGGGATGGGGATTTATATAGAATTTGTATGGAGTCTACAGAACTTATGAAATATATTAGAAAGAGGAGAGAGCAAGAGAGAGAGAGAGAGAGAGAGAGAGAGTGGTAGTGAGTAAATGAAACAAAAGGGAGGTGGAGTTTATATAGAGTTTGTGGAGAGACTACTGAATTTATTAAATACATTATAAAGAAAGTTAAGTCACAAATATGTCAAAGAGGGAGAGAGAGGCGGGAAATGAAGTAGAGTTGAGATAGAGAGTTGATTAGAGAGAAGGAGAGAGAGGCAAGGAGGGAGACGAAAAGGAAGGAGATAATGTGAGAAAGAGAGGGAGCAGGAAAGAGAGAGTGGTAGGTGTCGATTATATTAGATACACAGTAAGAGAAAGTGAGTGGTGTTTTAAGTGTATAAGAGACAGACAGGTGGAGATAGAGAGGCTGTACAGCGTAGGAAATTTTAGAGAGATCGGGGGAGGGGAATGATCATGTGTGTTTGTGTATGTGTGTGAGAATGGACATATGAGAAAGTTGGAGAGAGGAAGGTGTCGAAATGAAAAAGAGAATCAGTCGAAGAGAGATGGGTTGTATAGAGAATGTAAGACTTCAAATAGAGAGAACGAGATAGAAAGAATGAGATAGAGAGAAAGAGAGAGGAGGAGAGATAGTGAAGGAGATAGAAAGAAAGAAAGAGGGCTTTGTTAAATATGTTGGGGTAGGACAGACTCTGGGGAGAAAGAATTATATACAGCATCGCATTCTTCATAGAGAGAGAGAGAGAGAGAGAGTAGGAGAGGAAGGGAGGAAGGAAGGAAAGAAGGAAAGAAGAAAAGAAAGAAGGAAGGAAGAAAGGAAAGAAGGATGGAAGGAAGAAACAAACAAACAAAGGAAGATGGGATAGAAATTCTGTACAATTTGAAGAGGAATAAAATAGCTTCTAAAACATATGTTAAAAGAGTGTATTTGAATTATGGTAAAATGCAGAATCTAAGGAATCTTTTGATGGTGTGTTATGGTAACAAATGGCTCTGAGGGAAGCTCTAAAGAATTTTGTTTAGTTCAATTACTGTGAAGAAATAAAGAATTGAACACTTTGAAATATTGCCTTCCTTTGCCTGTCTGTCTTTATGTATATATATATATATTAGGCACGTGCCATCAGTAATTACACAGGGTAGGCAGTCGGAGACATTTATGTAGTTAAATACACCAAAAATAAGCACAACACAGGCACCTGACTGAGTTGAAGGCAGATTTATTTCCGCCCTTATAGCACGTGAAGAAAACGGTATTGTAGAAATGAATGCAGCATGTCAACTACAGCAGCACCATGCATAGCTTAAATACTGAGATTGAAAATCAGTGGTGAATTATACCTACCTTATCTACAAAAAAATAAAACATTTTGCTAATAAGATTTTATAGTAATCAGACCAACCTTCATGATTTTATTAAATTAGGTGCATATTTTGCCATGAGAGGAAAATGTTGCTCTCGAATTATTTTATTCAAGGTAGGTGCTGCCTACCTTGCTAATCTAGGTGGTACATACCTGCTATATATATATATATATACCTGTATATATATATATATACCTGTATATATATATATAATATATATATATATATATATATATATATATATACCCGATGCCAGCGCCGCCTCGACTGGCTTCCGTGTCGGTGGCACGTAAAAAGCACCATCCGAATCGTGGTCGAAGCCAGTGCCGCCTCGACTGGCTTCCGTGCCGGTGGCACGTAAAATGCACCAATCCGACCGTGGCTGATGCCAGCCTCGCCTGGCACCAGTGCAGGTGGCACATAAAAAGCACCCACTACACTCACGGAGTGGTTGGCGTTAGGAAGGGCATCCAGCTGTAGAAACTTTGCCAGATAAGACCGGAGCCTGGTGCAGCCTTCTGGCTTCCCAGATCCTCGGTCAAACCGTCCAACCCATGCTAGCATGGAGAATGGACGTTAAATGATGATGATGATGATGTAAATATAATATGTGACAATTATTTGGTAGCCATGATATAAAACTCCAAGTTTCGGATACCAAGGTGGAAAACCATGCCACCATCTCTTCAGTTATCCGGCCATTGGAAAAATGCTATGAAAAATGACCATTATTAAAAGGGAAATTACTGTGTGATTAACCGTTATTAAGACAAAAGAGCTATTCAAATGACCACTAACTAAGGTGAGGGAGTAAAGTAAGGGGGTAAAAAAGTTAATAGTAATCTTGTAAGCACGCCTGTACATATCCCCTTACTTAGCGGTCATTTGAATAGCTCTTTTGTCTTAATAAGGGTCAATCACACAGTAATTTCCTTTTGTATAATGGTAATTTTTCATAGCATTTTTCCGATGGCTGGATAACTGAAGAGATGGCATTGTGGTTTTCCACCTCAGCATCTGAAACTCGGAGTTTTGTCATGGCTACCGAATAATTGTCACATATTACATTTACAGATAAATTCCTCTATTTACATAATATCGAAGTTTCTTTCTTTTTTTTGCTGTCTTACCATTCTTATCAATATATATATATATATATATATATATGTGTGTGTGTGTGTGTGTATCATCATCATCATCATCGTCGTCGTTTAACGCCCACTTTCCCTGCTTGCATGGGCTGGATGATTTGACTGAGGACTGGTGAACCAGATGGCTGCACCGGGCTCCAGTCTGATCTGGCAGAGTTTCTACCACTGGATGCCCTTCCTAAAGCCAACCACTATGAGAGTATAGTGGGTTTTTTTTCGTGCAACTGGCATGAAGACCAATCAGGTGGTACTGGCAACGGCCACGCCCAAATGGTGTTTTTTTATGTGCCACCTGCACAGGAGCCAGTCCAGGAGCACTGGCAACGGCCTCGCTCAAATGTTTTTTCTCGTGCCACCAGCACAAGTGCCAGTAAGGCAACGCTGGTAATGATTACACTCAGATGGTGTGATAGTTAGCTTCTCTGGCAACGATCATGCTCAGATGGTGCTCTTAAGGCTCCACTAGCATGGATGCCAGCCATCGAATTTGATTTCGATTTCACTTGCCTCAACAGGTTTTCCCAAGCAGTGTTTAGTGTCCAGTGAAGGAAAGGTACACATAAGTGGGCTGGTTACACCCCTGTCATAGTCCTCGAGGTTATGGTCTCACTTGGCTTGCCAAGTCTTCTCAAGCACAGCATATTTCCAAAGGTCTTGGTGCCTAGTCATTGCTTCGGTGAGGCCTAATGTGTGAAGTTTGTGCTTCACCACCTCATCCCAGGTCTTCCTGGGTCTACCTCTTCCACAGGTAGACATATATATTCATATGAATATCTATGTGTATATGCATGTAAAGACACATGGCTTAGTGCTTAGGGTGTAGTACTCATGATCATGAGATTATGGTTTCAATTTTTGCACCAGGTGATGCATTGTGTTTTCCTCAAAAACACATCATCTCATGTTGCTCTCCCAATCACTTTGACACCTGACATGCAGTACACAATAGATCTGTTCAAGTAACATCCTTTTCATGGAGGGTGTGAGCTAATGTGCTAATCAAACAATTGATCACAATAAACCAATCAACTGCGCAGATTGTTCAGCTAGAAATTGCAAAACCATCTTTCTCAGACCACAAGAGATTGCTCCCGGTATTCGTATAAAATAATACACACATGTATATAAATAAATATTTATATTCATATTTATATAATTAATTCTAGCTTCCATATTACAATATAAATCACACCTGTACCTACATATAAAAGTCATGCTCATTTCGTGGAACTCATACTTAGTAAGAAGTACTGAGCCATATAGTTTACGTATTGGTAATTATGCTTGCAATATAATGCAACATTGGTGTTGAGATATAAATTATTAAGCTCTCTCTTGGCAGTTCGATAGATACCATATTGACAACATAAAACAGCTGCGACATTGAATAACAATGCCCCACTTCAGATATATTAGAGAATATTGTTTTATACACACACACACACACACACACACACACACATATGCACATATAGTCATATGAGCATATATAATCGGGAACTTAAAATATATATTAAAGAGAGAGGTGAAATTTATATGCAAGGGTTTAAACAGAGGGAAATGACGGTTCGCATAAAATATATTGGAAGACTTGGGAGAGTTTTATACGGTTGAATGAGGAGAAATAATAGGACTCTTAAAATATATCAGAAAGAGATGAGGATTGCAAACAATTTAATACTGAGAAACGATGCAACACACATCAAATATATCTAGGATAAAGAGTGTAAGAGAGAGGCAGAAGGAGTGCTTTGTATGTATGTGTGTGTGTGTATGAATGTGTATATATATATGTGCATATGGATATATGTATGTGTATATGTATATATATATATAAATGTATATATATATATATATATATATAAATGTATATATATGTATAAATGTGTGTATATATATATATATATACACACACACACATATATATATATACACACACACATATATATATACATATATCATATATATGTGTGTGTACATAATGTATATATAAGTATACATATACACACATACACATATATATATATATACAGACATATACATATATACGTATATTTATATATGTATGTAGATATATATATATATATATATATATATGTATGTATATATATATATATACACATACATATATATATGCATGTGTGTATGTATATTACAGAAACACATACACATATAAACATACACATATATTTATATAGAATATATATGCGTGCACAAGCATACATACGCCTAAACACAGACACACTCACATGTATACACAGACACTTTAATGAGAAGAACCTATAGAATGCTTCAAATATTTAAGAGGGCCAGAGGTAATGTGAGGGTTGGTAGGGGGGGGGGGGTGACATCTTTTCACATAAGGTTTAATGAGGAGAAATAATAGAACACTTCAAATATATTAGATATAGTCAGCAGAGAGAGAGGTTAGAAAAGCTGGCGGGGTAGTAGTGGAATATGGCTTAATGAGGAGAGGCTATAGACTACTTGAAATATATTAGAACATCAGAAAATAAAACAAGCAGAGCAGAGGTAAAATACTTATTGCTAATTAATACGTCGCTTTGTTTGAGTGTCCACGTGCAAGAATGTGTATGTATGTATGTATGCAGCTGTGTATGGGTATATGTGTGTGTGTGTGTATGCATGTGGGTAAGTATGTGTGTATGTATGTGTCTACGTGTGTGTGTGTAAGTCCATCACTAAATTCATGGTTCAAATGACTCTTTTAATTTCCTTTGTTTATCGAGATGAATTGGTTTTTCTTGTTTTTAAGTGATCAGCTATTAACATAGGTGTGTATGTCGTGTTTTGTGTGTACTGAGTGTGTGTATGTCTTAATATATATGTGTGTATATATATATATTTATATTTATATATATATACAAACATACATACATACATATATACACACACACACACACATATATATATATATATATATATATATATACTTAAACATATACATATAAGGGTAAATGTGTATCATGTAGGTGTGTATATATACTTAAGCATGTGCATATGAAGGTAAACGTGTATTTTGTATATGTGTATATACAAAATATATACATGCATATATATATATATACATATATGCATATATATATGTATATATATATATACATAGATACATATGTGTGTGTGAGAGGGTGTGTGTGTATATATATAAAATATATTTATATATATATATATTATATATATATATATATATATATCTGAATACATATATAAAAATAAATATATATATATAGACAAATACATATATATATATATATACGTATATGAATACATATGTGTATATATATATGTATGTGTGTTTATGTGTATGTATATATACATATATACATATAAATATAAGTTTGTATATAACACATAATACACACACACTCATATACATACATATTTATGTGTGCACCCATATGTATGTACATATATGTGTGTGTGTGTTTATGCACAGTGAGAGTGCAGACAGAGAAAAAGAGAGAGAGACAGGAAGAATGAGATGGAGAGACTGATAGATAAATACACAAATAAATAGTATAACTAGGAACGTACAAAATTTTATATGTATACCTTTGTATATAATTATCTTTGTACATACACACACATTCATAAATGCATATATATATATAATATATATATACATATACATGTGTGTGTGTTTGTGGTGTGTGTATGAGAATGTATATATATATATATATATATAATATACATATACATGTGTGTGTGTTTGTGGTGTGTTTATGAGAATATATATATATATATATATATATATATATATATCTATATATATATATATATATACATATATATTTGTATATATTTATGTGTGTGTTTATAGCTAGTTTTGTATCCATAATTGTTTTTATGTGTGTGTGCATGTGTGTGTGGTGTGTGTGGTGTGTGTGTGTGTGTGTGTGTGTGTGTGTATGTTTATGTTTGTGGATACAAATATACG
The DNA here is from genome assembly GCF_006345805.1 of Octopus sinensis. Taxonomy (NCBI): domain Eukaryota; kingdom Metazoa; phylum Mollusca; class Cephalopoda; order Octopoda; family Octopodidae; genus Octopus; species Octopus sinensis. The sequence goes on along the minus strand of NC_043004.1, from coordinate 97,473,540 downwards.
GGCATAAAAATATACATTAAATATAAACACATATATGTATATATTGTGTAAACACAAGAACTTCTAAACGCTATTTATTTTTGACATCAAAGATGACCGAAACAATGAAAAATTTTGCAATATGATGGCATCAGAATTAGCGACACACGCACTCACAGAAACACTCAAACGCACATGTTCAACACAGAAATATGCATGCATGCACACACACACGCAGCTACAAACACACACACACACACATATGTAGACACACACACACTGAAATGCACATACTTATAGTCTTTTCTTCTCTTTATCTTTCTGTCTTTTTCCCCCACCTCTAGATTTTTTTTCTTACTTTCACTATCTATCATTCTCTCAGATGGATACACACATATGCTCACAGTTTGTCTGTTGGTCGATTTCTCTCTGTCTGTCTGTCTGTCTCTCTTAGCAATACACACCTCTATGTATAAATATTAAGAAAGTGCTTACATTCTTGTGACTCTTCAGGAGAGTCGATTTTTGCCTATGTGTAAGAGCAAAATTAATTGTTCACAAGCTCACTAGAAAAAATATTGGATTTTAAAAGCAAACATATGCTGAAATGGTCAGATGGGTGCAAGAGTGGCTGTGTGGTAAGTAGCTTGCTTACAAACCACATGGTTCTGGGTTCAGTCCCACTGCATGGCACCTTGGGTAAGTGTCCTTTACTATAGCCTCGGGCCGACCAAAGCCTTGTGAGTGGATTTGGTAGATGGAAACTGAAAGAGGCCTGTCGTATTTATGTATATATATATGTATGTGTGTGTGTGTGTGTGTGTGTCTGTGTTTGTCCCCCCCAACATCACTTGACAACCGATGCTGGTGTGTTTACGTCTCCGTAATTTAGCGGTTCGGCAAAAGAGACCGATAGAATAAGTACTAGGCTTACAAAGAATAAGTCCTGGGGTCGATTTGCTTGACAAAAAGGTGGTGCTCCAGCATGGCCACAGTCAAATGACTGAAACAAGCAAAAAAGTAAAGAGTATATCCACTGGTCAGATGTCAACTTTATTGTCTAATCAAGTGCTGCCAAAGTATCGGGTTCAATCTATCTCTGCGACACCTTCAGTAAGCTTTTGCCATAATATGGTATTGGGTTGGTTATCCAAAGCCTCGTTAGTCAACATCGTTAGATTAAAACTAAGAATTAATTCCTGATCTTAGGTGTTAGACTTAACCTATTTCTTAGCTTAGCACCGCAGTCTGACACCTGGCTGCTTGTAATGCTTGCTAATCTGTTGAATTTTTTCAGGTCTCCAATCTGAAAATTAGGTTTTCCTTTTATTTCATTAGTTTTGCAAACTCTGAATAAATGTCATGTACGTTACCCTTCCTTTTATGACTTCCTCTTAAAACTTTCAGTTGTGAGTGTGATTTGGTTGCCGGTGCCATGTGTTTTGCTGACATTGTGTTTTAGGTGCTCAAAGAGCTATGAATAAATGCGGACAGCCTCTCTGCTTATACACACTTGATCCAGTGGAAAGTCCAGTATATGAGAGAGCTGCAGGGAGAGAGGGGGGATGGGAGAGGAGGGAGAAGATGGGAGTGGAGGGGAGGAGGGGGAAAAGAGGGGAAGATGCGAGTGGATGGGGGAGTGGGGGAAAGAGAAAGGGTCAGCTGGAGAGAGAGGAGAGAGAGAAAGCAAGAGAGAGAGAGAGTGTGTGAGACAGACAGACAGACAAACAGACAGACAGACTGGGATACAGACAGAGAGAAACAAAGAGAAAGAGATAGATAGATAGATAGATAGATAGATAGATAGATAGATAGATAGATAGATAGATGGATGGATGGATGGATGGATGGATAGATAGATAGATGATAGATAGATAGATAGATAGATAGATGGATGGATGGATGGATAGATAGATAGATAGATAGATAGATAGATAGATAGATAGATAGATAGATAGACAGATAGATAGATAGATAGATAGATGGATGGATGGATGGATGGATAGATAGATAGATAGATAGATAGATAGATAGATAGATAGATAGATAGATAGGTAGGTAGGTAGATAGATAGATAGATAGATAGATAGATAGATAGATAGATAGATAAATAGATAGATAGAGAGAAAGAGAATAATTTTTCAGCTAAGTGTACCAGAACAATGAGAAATGAAGTGGCTTGCTCAAGGACAAAATGTTCTGCCAAATCCAGGAAGTAAACCCACAATCTTACAATCATAAGATCAACCCTATACCCACCGAAACAAGAGAATGCTTAACAGGGAAAGATCTTTAAACTTAAGACTACGTCTCTGTTTAGTTTTTGCTCTTGTTTAACCCTAGGTTGCAATATAAAAGCAAATAAATAAATGATCATCAATCTGATGCGTGTAATGTATTGTCCCTTGAAAATTGTGTTTATATATCTATTATCTACAGACTGTTTATCAATTCATTATTCACCAGCCACTGACATTACCGATCTATCAACATCTTCATTATATGCTGATGACAATATTAACATTCTAATATTGCTGTGCTTTATCTAGTTAACATCTTATCTAATTAATAAGCTGTCTTTATTTAGCTTGCTTTCATTTACAATGACATACGATATAAGAGATTCAAGTTGTGTATTATATAAATTGTGTGTGCATAAATTCAGTGTGTGTCTTAAGCAATGCAAAATATAAATGCAGCTAATCTATTTCACAAATACTAATGATGCTGAAGTAACGAACATCAAAAATTTATCTCACTCAACTCAATGCCTTCAGGCTCTGATAATTTTAACAAGTGTTTCTATAATCTAACACCTGCTATATTTTTACATGCTTCCATGAGTGAGACAGTTATTTATTTGTTAGAAGAATTAATTTTAATATGTGTTAAGTGCAAACATGGCTGTGTAGTTCAGAAGTATACTTCCCAGACATGGTCTTGGGTTCAGTCCCACTCTGTGGCATCTTGAGCAAGTGTGTTCTCTTATTACCCCATGTCCATGTAAGGTGGTGAGTTGGTACAATTGTTAATATGTCAGGTAAAATGCTTAGTAGCATTTCATCTACCTTTGCATACCAAGTTAAAATTCCACTAAGGTCGATTTTTTGCCTTTTATCCTTTTGGGTGTCAATGAAAAGAGTACCAGTTATGCACTGGGTTTTATATAATTGACTAGCTTTCTGCCCCAAAATGTTAAGCCTTGTGAAAGGATTACTATCCCAGGGTTCAAATAACACCTTGTGAGTGAAACTAAAAAGAAAAGAAACAGCATAGAAAGCCTGTCGTATTTACATACAAACTAACATATATGCACAGGTATACAAGCACACAGACACACATACATCATAAGGTCATGAGTTCAATTCCCGGTGATGCGTTGTGTCCTTGAGCAAGAGACTTTATTTCACAGTGTTCCAGTCCACTCAGCTGGCAAAAATGCGTTGTACCTGTATTTCAAGGGGCCAGGCTTGTCATATTGTGTCACACTGAATCTCCCTGACAACTACATTAAAGGCACATCTGTCTATGGAATACTCAGTCACTTGCATGTTAATTTCATGAGCAGGCTGTTCTATTGATCGGATGAACTCGGACCCTCATTGTTGTAACCAACAGAGTGCCAATTACATTTGGCAGAGTAATTTGATTGCTAAAGGGTTAAACCCATAGCCCTTTATTTCTCCCCCCCTCTCTCTCTCTATCTCCCTCTCTCTCAAGTTGCATTCCTGATATATTTTGAAAATAATTACATTTACATAGGCGCAGGAGTAGCTGTGTGGTAAGTAGCTTGCTAACCAACCACATGGTTCCTGGTTCAGTCCCACTGCGTGGCATCTTGGGCAAGTGTCTTCTGCTATAGCCCCAGGCCGACCAATGCCTTGTGAGTGAATTTGGTAGACGGAAACTGAAAGAAGCCTGTCGTATATATGTATATATATATATATATATATATATATATATGTATGTGTGTGTGTTTGTGTCTGTGTTTGTCTCCCTAGGATTGCTTGACAACCGATGCTGGTGTGTTTATGTCCCCGTCACTTAGCGGTTCGGCAAAATAGACCGATAGAATAAGTACTAGGCTTACAAAAGAATAAGTCCCGGGGTCTAGTTGTTCGATTAAAGGCGGTGCTCCAGCATGGCCACAGTCAAATGACTGAAACAAGTAAAAGAGTAAAAGAGTATTTGACTATCCAGATTATACATAGCTGTGTATTTATGGCATCGTGCAACTTATAAATCTATAAATGAGCATTGAGGATAAGTCATCCAGTGATGTTTTAACTAAATAATCCTTTCTACTATAGGTACAAATCCTGGATTTCATGGGGAGTGGGACAGTCGATCACCTCGACCTCAGTACTCAATGGGTACTTTATTTATCAACCCTGAAAGGATGAAAGGTGAAGTTGACCCCTGCAGAATTTGAACTCAGAATGTTGTGGCAGACAAAATACAGCTAAGTTTTTCTCCTGGCATACTCTTTTACTCTTTTACTTGTTTCAGTCATTTGACTGTGCCATGCTGGAGCACCGCCTTTAGTCGAGCAAATCGACCCCGGAACTTATTCTTTGTAAGCCCAGTACTTATTCTATCGGTCTCTTTTGCCGAACTGCTAAGTAACGGGGACATAAACACACCAGCATCAGTTGTCAAGCAATGCTAGGGGGACAAACACAGACACACAAACACACACACACATACATATATATATATTTATATATACGACAGGCTTCTTTCAGTTTCCATCTACCAAATCCACTCACAAGGCATTGGTCGGCCCGGGGCTATAGCAGAAGACACTCGCCCAAGATGCCACGCAGTGGGACTGAACCCGGAACCATGTGGTTGGTTAGCAAGCTACTTACCACACAGCCACTCCTAACAATTCTGCTAGTTCACCACTTAAATGTTTTAACTTAATAATGATACCTCATGGTTTTGTTTCTGTAAGCATGTCCATGTATTGCATAAATTCATTTCCTCTTTTACTAATTCTCTGGCTGATGAAACTGGCAATCAGTTCACTCTGCTTTTAATTGATTTCCCAAAATGCATATAATCATAAAGGATTATATGAATTTTGTCTTCCTTAATGGAATTAACATGTCTATGAACTGTTATAAATTTATCTTCCATCAAATGTTTATTTCTGAAGTCAATTGTGTTTTGAATAATGATGTCTGATGAACTGAGTGAAGAAATTTTTTATTATTACTTTAATTTATTGCATGTGTTACACAGATTGTATAAACTAAATATTTATATATGTGGTATGAAATAAAACAATAAAATATTTGCTTACTGAAATGATTATAACATTAATTTGAATATATCTTTTTTTTTTTTGTTGAAATAATCATTACTATTATTATCATTTAAGACGGCAAGCTGGCAGAAACGTTAGCATGCTGGACGAAATACTTAGTGGTATTTTGTCAATTACTGTGTTCTGAGTTCAAATTCTGCAGAGGTCAACTTTGCCTTTCATCCTTTTGAGGTTGATAAAATAAGCATCAGTGAAACACAAGGATCGATGTCAGTCAACTAGTACCCTCTCCTAAATTTCAGGCTTTGTACCTATAGGAGAAAAGATTATTATTATTATTATTGAGTGAGAGAGCAGTGCATGCCTTCAAAGTGACACTGGGGTAAAATATATGAAGCCCAGTATACCCATCATGACTACCCGTCTGATAAGGGTACACCAGGCACATGCATCACAACCAAGTGTGTGTGACATGGTGATCTCATATCAAGATAAACAGCGCATGACTTGCCCTTGGGGCCCAGCTGGAATGTTCTTCTGGTTGAGTAGCCCATCTCGTTCAAAAGGTCCCTGAATAAGAATTGTTTAAGGATGTTGAACGAACCACCCATGTTTCCAAAGGTGATTTATCCAAACTTCCAAGAATTCCTTTCAGAACATGGCTATGATGCTCCCCAACTACTTCTGATCGTGGTCAACTGGTTAAGGTCAAACAACTGACAAGCAAACCTGTGGTATTTCTTACTTGTTTGCAAAAACATATATGGCGCAGGAGTGGCTGTGTGGTAAGTAGCTTGCTTACCAACCACATGGTTCCGGTTCAAACCCACTGCGTGGCACCTTGGGCAAGTGTCTTCTACTATAGCCTCAGGCCGACCAAAGCCTTGTGAGTGGATTTGGTAGACGGAAACTGAAATAAGCCCGTCGTATATATGTATATATAAATATATATATATATATATGTGCGTGTGTGTTTGTGTGTCTGTTTTTGTCCCCCTAGCATTGCTTGACAACTGATGCTGGTGTATTTATGTCCCCGTCACTTGGAGGTTCGGCAAAAGAGACTGATGGAATAAGTACTGGGCTTACAAAGAATAAGTTCCGGGGTTGAGTTGCCCAACTAAAGGCGGTGCTCCAGCATGGCCACAGTCAACTGACTGAAACAAGTAAAAGAATAAAAGAGAAAGAGTATGATTGCTAATGCAGATGCAATTAACCATTTTTCTGTGGTTAGAAATTTTTATATGTCTGAGCCTGTGCAGAGATGTTTGTGTATGTAGTGTATATCTGTCAGTCCCCTTTGTACTTCTGCTTTCTCATCGTCTCCTTCTCTCTCTTTTCTCTTTGTCTCTCTCTGACACATGTGGAGGCATGTGGCTTAGTGGTTAAGGTGTTGGATTCATGTTCGTAAGATTGTGATTTCGATTCCTGGACCTGGCGATGAGTTGTGTTCTTCAGCAAGACACTTCATTCCACATTGCTCCACTCCACTCAGCTGGCAAAGATGAGCAATCCTGTGAATGGCTGGCATCCCATCCAGGTGGGGAATATATACATCATGGAAACAGGGAAACTGGCCCTTTGAGTGTATTGTGATTCAGGAAGGAACTTTGCTTACTCTCTGGCACATACTCTGAGTATAGATACATACAAACATACAAACATACTTACACACACACACACACACACACACACACACACATACACACACAAATGTAATGATGTTGATGCTGTTAATGCTCCATTGAAACTGTTGCAGTTCAACACAGGAGAGATACGGGCAGGACGGGGGGAGATTTCAAAGAGCAGATATTCTGGAGAAAATGGACTGGGAGAAAAAAAAAAGTTGGCGTGTGGAGAAAATGTGGGCTTTCCACTACGAAGGTGATAAAAGATGAAGTTAAGAGTGGATTGGTGGGATCTGTGTAGGTACAGGACCAACCAGCACCGAGGGGTAAACACCACTATTGTAGTCATACAAAAGACGAGAGTCTAGAGTGAATTCATTAGGGATTGGATGCTAATCATCTGTGTCAGTATGTCAGTGTACACATGTTGAATTTCAAGAACTTCTCTCACCAAATCCTTTACTGCAAGTTCCAATCTGTGATTAAGGCAGTACCAAAGTATCACATCAAGGTAATGTTTCTTTAAAATTCTTGCAAAAATAGATTTGATATCATCGATTATACACGTCTCATCACTAACAAATGAACAGGAGTTTTATTTCAAGTAAGTGTTCTCAAATCCATCGTTGATGATGCAGTTCAATAGATGCTTAGCAATACTTGCAGCTCTCTCATCAAGCTGTTCAATTAGGTCTTTATCATGACATGGGGTTCCCTTTCCTTATTATATTCTCATTTCCAATGAACTATAATGGTCAGACTGATGGATTCTCAGAGGGAACGGAAATTTTGCCATTTTTCTGCTTGATGTGATGACAAATTGTTATTTTCATCCTTAATGGTTGTGGGATTAATTATCTCCATAGCATTAGTGCATAAATATAGTCCAATTCCAATGTTAATACTGTGTTTCTTTTGAAGTTCCTGTATGCTAAAGTGGTCAATGTATGATCTGCCATTCTGGACTAAATAATATTCAGAACAAAGGATTTAGTAACCTGCATTTAGATGCAAACCATGGATTCCTGGTATCACATTTTTCCAAGAATGTTCCCACAAGTTCCATTTCCAGCATTTAGTACAGTAGCGTAGACTGGATAGTTTGTGATCAGCAATGTTTCCCTGAGAGACTGCCAGAATTTACTTTGATGACTCTGTAACAAGATACTTGATATCTATCAATTATCTGAGAGCATCAAACTCTTAGAAGTGAAAAGTTTCAGGTACATTAAGTTTTCACAAACTCCATAGTTGGAGTTTAACGTTTTCTTCCACATTTCTTTATGACAAACACCAGAAAGGTATAAATGCTTGACTTCAGAGCACCATTATTTTCATATCTGCTTTTGGATCTGGTTAGAAAAGTTGAACTAAATTCAGGAAAAACACAATATTTTGTTCCTTTTCCTACTATCTGGCTCTTTTGCTGCACACTATTCATGTTTATGCAAGAAACAAATGTTTGCTTATAAGCCATTGGGTAATCTATGAAACATATTACATTTGTTTCTGTCAATTTGTCTGTCTGTCTGTCTATCTATCTATCTATATATCTATCTGTCTGTCTCTGTCTGTCTGTCTATCTATCTATCTGTCTGCCTGTCTCTCTGTCTATCTATCTATCTATCTATCTATCTATCTATATCTATCTATCTATCTATCTACCTACCTACCTACCTACCTACCTATCTGTCTATCTGTCTGTCTATCTATCTATATATCTATCTGTCTGTCTATCTATTTATATATCTATCTGTCTGTCTATCTATCTATATATCTATCTGTCTGTCTATCTATCTATCTATCTATCTATCTATCTATCTATCTATCTATCTATCTATCTATCTATCTATCTATCTATCTATCTATCTATCTGTCTATCTATCTATCTAGCTAGCTAGCTATTTATCTATTTTCTATCTTTTTATCTATCAATTTCTCTGTATGTCTGTCTGTCCGTCTAGCTAGCTGCGAGTATACACATACACACACAGATATAAGCATAAGTCAATTAAACATTTGAAAGCCATTGTGTATCATACCTGCAATCGAATGACTGTACCCATGTTTGCAAAACATTTTAGGTTCCCATTTAATGATGGGCAGACAGCAGCAACCTATCAACATCACTATTCTTAACATAGTAGAACATGTAGGACATGACAGCAGGAAGAAAGAAAACGAGCTGTGCTGGTGCTTGGTTAGTGCCTGTTTCAGCCAGATATATTGGGCCAATGTGAAATGAAGTGCTTTGCTCAATGACAGAGCTTGATACTTTTGGTTCTGGAATCAACCATGATCACAGAATCATGAGCCAAGTACCCTAACCATTAGGATAGATGTCATGCACGCACTTTGGAAAAGTCACAAAAATAGTGATCATGGTACTGACTCTGATACATGCACTTTTATATCTACTAATGTTGCTTCCCTATTTTTTATTACTCTCTATTACTCATTTCCTCATTACCTTTGCTCTTTATTACCTTTATTACCTTTCCTTTACATTTGACTCTCATCATTCACCTGGCCCAACTTATGAATCACTGGTACCCAGTGCAATCTACTCTACGTTTCCCCTTCCTCTCCTGTATTACCTGTCATTACCTTCTAATTCTGCCATCCTACTCTTGCACCTTTGAACCACTCTAGCTTCACCTGTCTTCCCCTTCCCACTCTGTACTGTCCTATCACCACTCTGTCTCACTCTGTCTGCAACTACACTGCTGGTCCTTCTCTCCCATATGTTCTAGGTCTTCATCATTGCTCTGTTTCCTGGCTCAGTGGTGAATAGTTTTAACCAGATAGTCTTAGATATACGTACATACCTCAGAATACTGAATATCTCTGCCCATCCTTTTGTCTATTTACATTGGCCCATTTGTGCCCAGTGCACACTAACCTCACACTACCTTCCTGTTTTTCATTTCATCCTGCCATCTTAGTTTGTCTATCACCATATACTAGCTCTTTCCCTCCCTTAATTATGCACCTCTAATATTATTTTTACCTCCTGGGTCACCTTTCCTTCAATAATTGTCTTATTTTCTGTGCTATGTCCTAATGATATGTACCATTCTTAAGAATACTGAGTACCCTTAATACTCATCCCCCTATCATACATCTCTATTTCCTATCATCACTACCATCACTTCCTCTATCACTCATGTATCTTACTCTGTAATGAAATTGGTGAGTGAATAGACACATGGCATTGTAATATCCCTTCAGATATGTCATGGACAAGACTACAGTCCCAGTGTTTGAACCACAAAACTCACACCTAATTCTTTCTGTAAAGAGAGGAAGTGAGAAATAGAGAGCTGGGAGGATAATAAAAAGTGGGGGGGGGGCAGTATTAGTGGATTTAACAGTACATGGATCCAGGGCCGAATTAAGACCCATAGAGGCCCTATGCACTAAAAAGATCTTAGTGCGCCATATATATGTAAACAGTAATAAACCATAAAATAAAAGTGAGATGGAAAATAATGTTTATTTTTGTATACTTCCACTTTACTTATATTTGAAATGTTTTCTCCCACATTATTTAATTGCAGTCTTTGATTAGCTCCTGATAATTAATCTCATTACTTCTATTCTTTATAGAGATAAGGCACCCACAATATTATTTTTAGCAAGTTTAAAGCAATTTTTTTGTACCGTAAAACATTTACCATTTCTGCTCTTCCTTTACTCTCTCTTTTACTCTTTTGCTTGTTTCAGTCATTTGACTGCAGCCATGCTGGAGCACCGCCTTTAATCGAGCAACTCGACCCCGGGACTTATTCTTTTGTAAGCCCAGTACTTATTCTATCAGTCTCGTTTGCCGAACCGCTAAGTAACGGGGACATAAACACACCAGCATTGGTTGTCAAGCAATGCTAGGGGGACAAACACAGACACACAAACACACACACACACATATATATATATACATATATACGATGGGCTTCTTTCAGTTCCCGTCTACCAAATCCACTCACAAGGCTTTGGTTGGCCCGAGGCTATAGTAGAAAACACTTGCCCAAGGTGCCACGCAGTGGGTTTGAACCCGGAACCATGTGGTTGGTAAGCAAGCTACTTACCACACAGCCACTCCTGCGCCTAAGCATGTGCTTATTTTGCAGAATGGTTAATCCAACACTGCATGTATCTCTTTCTGTAAGTTTGTGAGGATCCTTTAGTCTTCTCAAGAGCGTAACTGATTTCTAATGCTGATACCATGAAAGCAACCACTCAGTACATCCTGTATATAGTGTTAGGGGTTCAGTTTTAGAAATCAAACGAGAAATGAACCACATAAGTGAGATGCAGTCCTCCAACCCATCTAAGGGGGTAGCTGATTCTGACCATTGCAATCTTACTTATTCATGTCAATGCCAGCATGGAAAATGGACATAAAAAGATGATAATATGTACACGCGCGCATGTGTGTGTATGTGCGTGCATATTTACGTATATATACTCGTTTACTCTTTTACTCTTTTACTTGTTTCAGTCATTTGACTGCGGCCATGCTGGAGCACCGCCTTTAGTCGAGCAACTTGACCCTGGGACTTATTCTTTGTAAGCCCAGTACTTATTCTATCGGTCTCTTTTGCCGAACCGCTAAGTAACGGGGACATAAACAAACCAGCGTCGGTTGTCAAGCAATGCTAGGGGGACAAACACAGACACACAAACATACACGCACACATACATATATATATACATATATACGACGGGCTTCTTTTCAGTTTCCATCTACCAAATCCACTCACAAGGCTTTGGTCGGCCCGAGGCTATAGTAGAAGACACTTGCACAAGGTGCAACGCGGTGGGACTGAACCCAGAACCATGTGGTTGGTAAGCAAGCTACTTACCACACAGCCACTCCTGCGCCTATATGTATACACACACGCACACATAAGTATATGTATGTGTGTGTGTGTGTGTGTATATATATGTGTGTGCTTAGAGAAAGAGAGAGACAAAACAAGAGAACTAGGAGAGCCACATATATGTTTGTAAGTGTGTTTATATATTATCGTTTATTTTTATCATTATTATTATTAACATTGTTACATCAATAAAGATTGTCTTTGCTCTACATTGCTGTCAATATATTCTCCTATATTTCTCTACGTTACCTGCAACAAACCTCATGTTTTCAACATAAAACAATACATTTATATATTTATTTGTTTTCTTTAATTCCCTAATAGGAAGATGACATTACAAGAAAGAGACATGTCAAACTGAATTACAAGTAGATCAATATCTACAAAAATATATTGATCTTCTTGACAATGTAAACTTTTGTCTATTTAGTTGATCAAGACTGTTATTGTCATTAAGTATTTAGACATTTTTTAGTTTTTTCTTCCTTTTTTGGTTTATCATTGAAACAAAAAAGCTTTTCTACATATTTCCTGAAATACTGTTAGTTTTTTCTTAGAGTATAATCAGAAGAAGGGGATATATTCATCACCTTTACTGGTCCTTTAAGACTGGTAAGATTGATGGATTGATAGGGTACATGTTCAGTATGAATATCTACAAGGGAATGACTACATGAGAAATGTGAGCAGGAAGGAAATTCTAGAGTGAGGAAGAAGTGGGCCTGTTCAGAGACTGGTTAAAGAGTGGTAGATATAGCATGAGATATAGAAGATAGAAATCCCCATGTGCTTGTGTGTTTGTGCACATGTAGGAATGTGTTACGCTACATTACAGAGTCAGTTGACTGAATTGTTTGTATGTCTAATAGAGTAATAATGTGATATTTGATCAGCTCTCTGCACCCTCTGTCATCATTGTGACAAAGTCAACTTTGCCAATAACCAGGAGCAGTGGATTAGTAGAACTACTGGAGTACCAGATGAGATGACTATGGGGTCACATATTTTGGACTTTTGTGTTCTGAATGCAAAGCCATACAATGACCCTTGGTGATGATTTTTCCTTTGGAAAACATCATATGTATGGAAACGAAAGACTTCTATACCAGTCTTCCACAGAAAATATCATACCCAGGCCTGTATAATCATCATCATCATCATCATCATCGTTTAACATCCGCTTTCCATGCTAGCATGGGTTGGACGATTTGACTGCGGTCTGGCAAACCAGATGGCTGTAACAGACTCCAACCTGATCTGGCAGAGTTTCTACAGCTGGATGCCCTTCCTAACACCAACCACTCCGAGTGTGTAGAGGGTGCTTTTACGTACCACCAGCACGAGGGCCAGTCAGGTGGTACCGGCAATGGCCACGCTCAAATGGTGCTTTTTATGTGCCTCCTGCACAGGAGCCAGTCCAGTGGCACTGGTAACGACCTCACTCAAATGTTTTTTCACATGCCACCAGCACAAGTGTCAATAAGGCGATGCAGGTAACGCTCACGCTCGAATGGTGGAACAGTCAGTGATGAGCAACAATGGTCTAAGGTATGAAACCAGCTAGCTCAACAAAATAACAAACAAAAACAAATTTTAACAGCAAAAAATATCAACATAAAAATGGAAATGTTTATGATGACAATCTATTTTTTGTTTCCTAACTCATTAGTAAATCTGAATTTGCAACCTCCAACAGTTTTTATATTGGAGCAAGCATTTAAGTAAACAAGCAAGTAACAGACAACATTTTGGTGACACTGAGTAAATAAGTTGCAGTGAAGAAAATGTTGATAAAGGTGTATACAAATTAAGTTAATGGGTGGATGAATCCATGATAGGGTCAACAAATATCTTGAGATAGCTGAGACAAGCAAGTATTAACTTGGAAAATTTCCAAAAGAGTACCTCGAAGGAATATGTATGATGTATGTGCATTGTAGCTTCAGAATAAGTACAAAGTGTACCTGGATGTTGTATGACGTAATGAAAAGTGCTGGTAATATGAAATACCTTGCAAAGGTGATAAGCTGGCAGAATTATATTTACACGCTGGGCAAAATGCTTAGCAGCTTTCGTACATTTTTACATTCTAAATTCAAATTCTCAGAAAGTCGAATTCGCCTTTCATCATTTTGGTATCGATGAAATAAACACCAATTGAGCACTGATGTCGATGTAATCGTTTTACTCTTTCTCTCGAAATTTCTTGGCTTGTGTCAAATATTGAAACCAATATGAAGAGCATTGTCACATAAAAATACTGGTTCAGAAAAAAATCTCCTTCTTACTCATAAGAGTATGGGAAAATATATAAAATATCAACACACATAAAGACACAAACACACACACACATACAGACATACAAACTCGCATACACACACACACGAATGTATATGTACGAATGCTGATGTAAATGTGTCTTGGCAATTGTTTATGCTACTGGGATAATATTGATAAGGTCGGGCTTTCGATTTTTCAACCAGACAAAGCATTTTATCATTTTATGTTGCTTCAGCATACTCAGCTAAACTGGAATATTAACTAAATGTTGGTGCATTCTAATCCCCTCCCAAGCAGACCAATTCAAAATGTCCAGTTGGGTCAAGACTGAGACGGCCAAGTGGGTGTCGATATCTGCACATGATGACATAGACACCTAAAACATTTAGCAAAAGCATAGGAGAAGCAAACAGGTCACACTGCTGGAAAATCTCTACTAATCCTTTAAATATATTCAATATAACTATTTATCTCCCCCTGTCTTTCTCTCTCTCTCTATCCCTATATGTGTGTGCATATGCAGTGTATATATATATATATATAATATATATATATATATATATATATATATATATATATGTAAGGCTCATTTCATCATGTTGAACCTTTAATCCCTACATATTTTTTGTCTCTCCGTTTTTTCCGTTCTCTCTCCATTTTTTCCTCTCAACTTCTGCTGAAGAGCGTAGGCTCAGAAAGTCAATGACTTTTCCATTCATCCCGAGCATCAAACTAATACACTTGCTTGTTTTTCCCTGACTTATCTTCGTCTTTTCGTTTTACGTAAATTTGATTATATGTATGTATATATATATATATATATATAATATATATATATATATATATATATATATATATATATATATGTAAAAAATACAGACTGGGACAAGAACGGAAAATATTTAGAAGACGATACAAAAAACAATCTTCAGTCAAGAACCGGATCATCCTCGCAATTTCGGCTATATAATAATGATTATATGCCAACATAACGTGGCAGTCCTGTAAAGGACGATATTACTTTTGTTTTTGCACCAGGAAAACATCTTTTCCAACTGGCTAACGACACAGTCTGTATCCCTATATAGCATTTGTAAGGGAGGTCATCGCTCTCATCTCTAGCCTTTCGTGATACTCAGAGAGTTAGGTTCCTGGATGTTATCCGTCCTCAGTGTGAGACAATCACTAGCTAATGACAAAAGCTATCTTCACTCGCAAATACTACATATATATATATTCCCTGTAGTGCATAGACACGTGCTTCTAAGGGATTTTAACTTCTATTTCTAGTAATGCAGGTGCTACAACCCTGCATCGTCAGTCACAATTAGTGACAATTGAATCTTTCCTTTTTCGTTTATATTGCCTATAGCCGCCATTGTTGTGTTATATACAAACACTCATATATAGATATGTGTGTATTTGTGTATATACAAATAAAAATATATATACATATGAGTAAAAGTTAATGGTTGTATAGAGTGAAATACATTACTAATGGTAGAAAAAATTCAGATGTGATAGAGGTATCATTTCTTTCTATATTCATATACAGATATATAAGTCTGAAATTTCCTAAGGGAATGATAGAATACAACTTCAATTTCTGCATCTTGTTTTTGTTGTTATTGTTATCTAACGCTAGAGAATCCATCTTTATCTAACACACGCACATTCAGAGATACATATATACATATGCATAAACGTACGCATGCGTACATAAAGTATATACACGCACATGTATGGAATAAATACAAGAGTTCCTAAAATAAAAGAGAAACTTGAGAAAATGAAGCAAAAAAAGTAGTTCTTTTATCCCTCCAAATAGAAAATTTTTAAGAAGTAGGAATTATTCTCCTTTGGTCATTATTGTTTCTTACTGGAGAGTTTCTTTTTATGTTTTTTAATAAAATGTCCATTATCAAATAATATGCTCGATAGTCTTTTAAGCGTTGCTAAAACAAAACATGAAAATTGAATTTGGTGTCGCTGCAAAATTGCAATATATGCTGAGAGATATTTTCCTTAGTTCCGGGTAACACATGTGTTGCTTATGTAACCTCATTCTTTCAGATAATAAGTTTCTGGTCTTACCATTGTCATTCTTCTTACAACCGGAGTTGGTTACGTGATATATGAGGTTTTCTGCTTTACAGTTCATGTCTGCATTTTTCCTGAAGTATCACCCATTTATGAATTTTATCTAGGAAACAGTTTCTAAGTGGTTTTATATTCGCTACTGCACATTCTGCATCGTTATCACCACAATATCAAACGGAAGAATTGTGGGTTACCTTCTGAAGGGAAGTTTTCATCTGTAATGTATTTGTTGAAGTTTCCTGGATGAAGCGCTTACTGTTAATGATGAGGTTTCAAGAACTGCATCCTTCATGTTCATGCTTTGTAAAACGGTTGGGAGATTAGGTTTGACAGAATTGTATATGTTTGATAATCCTGGAT
This sequence comes from Octopus sinensis, assembly GCF_006345805.1. Lineage (NCBI taxonomy): Eukaryota > Metazoa > Mollusca > Cephalopoda > Octopoda > Octopodidae > Octopus > Octopus sinensis. Next base: position 97,457,038 of record NC_043004.1, on the reverse strand, counting down.
AATAGGTGTTGGCAAATTAGATTATATATTCTTGAGCCATTTGTTTTGGTATCCTGAGTTGAGGTATATCTTAGTTGCTTTTAAAATACCCTGTTATCTATTATATATGCCGTATATTCGATTCTCTGACCAAGTAGCATGTTGTATCCTTCAGAAATGTGCTCAATTTCACATTGCACCAGAACTCAGCTGAGAAAATGTTACATTGACACTTAAGCTTAAAACCCTCTTAAGCTTGTAGGCACATGGAAGAAACAGACTATGTATGTATGCATGAATTTCTGTCTCTATCTACCTATCTACCTATCAATTTGTTTGGCTATCTGTCTATACATATAAGTTCTGTAACTCTTAGTATTTTTACTTTATATTCCAACAGTATTACATATGCAACTTAAGCCGGTAGTAGCCTCCCCCCTTGCGTAAATAGGCATGTACCACTAACTATTATAACTCTTCTAATTGTATAACTAAATTTTTCAGTCGGTCGAAAGGTTTTCAGAGCAATAGCATGTAACATCAATTAGTATATCCTTATTTTCTCTTTTTCGTTTTCTTTTCTTTTTCTTTATTTTTCCGATCTGATAAAGTTCCATTATTTTAGTTGGTATAATTATTAACAGTGATAATAATTATTATTGTAATAATTAAGCCTGAATATGCCTAAAATAGCGCGAACAGAAACAGCTGTTAGATGAGTTATTGTCTTTCTCTATAATCAATAAATAATAATTGATGCTTATCAATTATCATTTTTATCTCCGCTTTCTTATTTTTCTTCAAATGGAATAGAAGCAATCCGGTTCTGGCTGGACAAATATCCAGAAGAAATACCAGAAAGGATCAACAAAGATTTCATAATCGAATCAATAAGAGTCATCCTTCAAAACAACCACTTCATGTTCGACACCACTATTTATCACCAAAAATCCAGAATTGCCATAGGAACCAGGACAACCCGGACTATTGCCAACCTATCAATGGGCTATTTAGAAATAACAATATGTTAGGAGTCATTTTCTAATTTTGGAAACCCTCTTTTCCAATACATAAAAGAAAATTGGAAAAGATTTTTGGACGATTGCTTCATCCTCTGGAATGATAACATAGACAAACATCTGGAATTCAAAAGACTATTTAATAGCATTAACACAAACATACAATTTACAATGGAACACAACCAAGAGGAACTCCCGTTCCTTGGCATACAGGTTAAAATAAACAAAAAATAGAAACGGACATTTTTTTACACAACCACAGGCGCTAAACAGTATCTATTATTTAGCTCATGCCACCCGAGACATAGCAAAACAAATATCCCTTTCAACATTACAAGAAGGATTTGCACCATAGTGTTCGACAAAATACAAGAGGACTAAGATTGAAAAAGCTTAAAAATGTACTCCAGGACAGACACTACTCAATTCAATTCACAAATGAAGGGTTTAAACGTGCAAAATGGATTGACATAGAAATATTAAGAAAAATCTAACACAAAAAAGAAACACACCTAGTCTGAAAACACTACTTTATGTCTCCACATGCAACCCCAGAAACAAAGAAGCATTTAACATCATTGTCCCAAATCTCCCAATACTCCATAAGGACTCCAAATTGAAGGAAACTCTACGTACCCATAAGATCATTAAAAACACCAAGCAACCAAAGACGTTAAAGAAGATCCTTACAAGTGCTAGTTTATTTTCAAGAATAACGGACGCAAGGGTAAAAAACCTGTGGTCGTCCTAACTGCGGTACATGTCCCAATCTTTTGGAAGGATCAGAGTTCCATTTATACAAGGGCAAAAATTCAAAGTTAAATCCAACTTCACTTGTGCCTCTGAAAAACTCCTTTATGTTATCAGATGCTCGGGCAGCTATGAAAACTACATAGGGTCGACAGACATGTCGATCAGATGGTGATGTACGGTCCACAGACAACAGATATCCTCCCCACAATATTGCCAGATATATATCTCAGTGATAACATTGACAGATGTACAGAAAAACCGACTATAATTCCTAATTTTTCCATTATATCAATTTGCTATTTGGATCCCAACACAAGTACGACTAAATAAAGAGGCCTCCATTTTCGAAAAATATAAGCTGGAATTAAATATAAACCCATATTGAAAGTTAAAGATTTACCCCAAATATAGAAAGAATCAAATGTAGATCAATATTAAAAATTACAGATTTACCTCCCATTTATTGTAAAATACCTTGGTTACCAATCATTCACCCTATCAAACACAATGTCAAATTCAGAAATTCAACCAAAACTCATAATTCGAAAAGCGATAGGAAAAACTTTTGTACAATATTGTGTAATACTTTTATATTCTTTAGTCTTTTAAAACAAATCTGGGTTTTCTTCATCTTATTTCTTTCTGTATATATATATATATATATATATATATATATATATATATATATATATATATATAGATATATATATATATATATATATATATAGATAGATAGATAGATAGAAGATAGATAGATAGATAGATAGATATATATATATATAGATGGATAGATAGATAGATAGATAGATAGATAGATAGATATACATGTGTGTGTGTGTGTGTGTGTGTGTATGGTGGGGGTGTAGATAAATTGAAAGCATGCAATAAAGGCTTGACATATATGTCAATGAATGCAAAGGACAAATGAAATTTAAATAAAAATGATATATTTTTATGCGAAATAGCCGGAAAGATGTTATCTTTTACAACAAACAACCGGAAAGATGCTAAAATACATTCCAGCTATATGTTTTGCATTTAAATTATACTACAATGATTTTTAATAATTGCTCTCACCGGCCTAAAATACCATGAGTTACGTATTGTAACAAGAGGTATGGCAAATTGCGTAATGGCATAAAACAAAATGACGCTAATGAAAGCTTAGGTAAATTTTTCCTATGTTTTCGTGGATAGCTTTCACCACAGACCTGCCCAATCGTATTTGTTCAAGGGTATATTAATAGAAAGACTATTTAGGAAGGTTGCGATTGTAAAAGATAGAAGAGACTGACAGATGGGCGTAATCACAGGCGGAGATGGGCGTAATCACAGGCAATTGACAGTCAAGAGAAAGTAGAGAGCTTTCACCTGTGACGCTATTCCCTAAGAGCTGAAGTGGATGGCCAGACCCACCAAATATGAAGTGTCTGGATCATTATGTAAACTAATTCGTACTATGGGCACTGATTTTCTTAGTCCTGCACTTACTCTTTCTCATCTAAGCATAACCATAAAAAATGCCGCTACTACTGTCCAGTGTTACTCTATTATTTCACGTCCGTTCATCAGTCCAAAACATAATCTTATCAATAAAGAGATTAGGAATGGAAAATGAATAGTTACTCTTTTTATACACCAAACAAACAACGCATGCCATGAAACATATTTAAACTTCCTATTGTTATTTGATTCTTAAACTGGTTACCCAAATTACTTTACTTAGTAAACAATAATGGATCTGATATTATTGTCGTTGAGGATGATAAAATAAAATAAATACAGGCCCCCGTTGGTGAGCCAGCTTCTGTGCTGTACAATCTTATGAGAAAGTAGAAAATGGACAAGAGTAGAAATTCAGTACTCAAAATACAGTTGTGGCCCCCCTCCCACTACTTGACAACCGGCGTTGGCTTGCCCAGGCACCTTTAACTTAGCACTTCAGCGACTACAAGAACGATATGTTAAGTGCCTGGCTTGGAGCAAAAGAATAGGCAGAGGGTTGATTTATTGGACAAAACACTTCAAGGCCGGGCTCCAGTATGGCCGCAGTCCAATGAGTGAAACAAGATAAAGGACACACACACATATATATATATATATATATATATATGCGAACGCATTGTGACCAGTGTTGTGTAACAACAACTGATGGTCTGATCGGTCACGTGATCACGTGATATATATATATATATATATATATATATATAATATATATATGTATATATATATATATATAATATATATATGTATATATATATATATACATACATACATGCATACTTATATATGCATATTCATATACGTATATACGTACATTCACACAGATACACTCGCTCTCTCTTTCTCTCTCACACAAACATACACACATGCTTGCATCTATGTCTGTATACACGGGTATTTACCTACAAAATACATTTAATCCATCATGCAAGTGAATACACACTCATTGAAATACCTAAGAATCTTCTGCACTCGTTCAACTTTCTTTTTTACATTTGTGTGTCTAACTTAATAGATTTACCTGTATAGTCTGCTCCATCATTCTATTTCCTTTTCATCTATCACAAATACCTACCTCATACCTACCTATTCATCTGTTTGTGTTTATATAAACAAGTGCAAACTTACTTCTTAATTACTGTGTTTCTGTTTAATATTTCTTTTTTAACCTGAGCTGCCATCACACATGTTACCAATTGTCATGCATCTAAATTTAATTTTTGGCGTTCTTTTTTCTCTCTCTCTCGTGAAAGAATAATGCACATGCGGTTGCATGTCAAAGGATTTCAGAATACATCACTCACTCACTCACTCACTCACTCACTCACTCACTCACTCACTCTGTCTCTATTTATCTTTCTCTACATATATCTGTGTGTGCATTTATATGCACACACACACACATACATATATGTATCTGTATTTGTCGGTGTGTGTGTGCGTGTGAGCGTGTGTTTATAAATATATCTATGTATATACAAATTTATTATATATATATCATATATATGTATGAACGCACGAAACTCACGTGTCTTGAACCATACAGTATGTATGCATGCTTGTATGCATGAATGTGCGTATGTGTGTGTGTGTGTATGTATGTATGCTTGTATGTATATATATATATATAGGCACACACTTGGAAATGGAAAAGTGGCGTTCAATTGAATAATAAATAGTAAATAATACATATACACATACATATCTGGGTACAGGACGTCACTAACTGTTCAAACAACATAAAATACGTAAACAACGAGAAAAAATAGAGAATAGGTCAAGTAAACACAGGGAAAGGACCCTTCATCAGTTGTCGTCTGTCTATCTGCTCCTCATTTCGTGCATTCAATGATAAAGAAGATAAATTTACGCACTTTACACAGTTTTAATATATCCCATATTGTGTTTGTCGACCGGTTTCGCTTTCGCTAATCATAACACTGAAGTTATTGTAATTTCGTATTTTCTTAAGAAGATTTTAGTTCATGCTGTGTGAATTTTGTGAATGAATGATTCAACAAGTAGAAAAATATATGGGAGGTAATTGGGGATCGTTATTATTGGGGACAGATGAAGTAATTGCTCATCTTTCGGAAAGGGGATAAATAAATATATATACGCAAAATCTCAAATGCTTAAGCTGTGAGATGAAATATGTACAGTGATGGATATGTGATCATGAATTAAAATATATACTGAGATCAAAGTTTGTTATGCGTTCATATTTAGACGTGTTCTATACCATTTGATGAAATTTTCCTTATTTAAACATTCTTGCATAAACATTGTTTCTGTGCACTGGTAGATGGGGAAAACTGTGAAGTTTGGTGAGATATTACCTGCACATCTCTTTATGTGTTCTCTCAAAGGAATCTTTCTGCATTGCAGGAACTGGATCTCTTCCTTATGTAGTGTGGTTCTCCATCTCAGTGTCATCCTTGTCTGTCCTATATAGTTATGTCCACAACCTGAGCAAGTTATAACATAAATTAGATTCTCGGAAGCACAAGTTTGTATAGGAATTCCGAGCATTCCAGTAGGTTGGGGCATGTTCTAAAGTTTGTGCGTCCATATTTTTAACCGTTGGTTTCGTGGTTGTTGTGTAAAGCTTCGCGTTTGCTAGAAGTCTTTTCAGTGATTTGTATTGCCTTTTGCATTTGATGAATATATGTGTTTCAGAATGTTGCTCATTATTGAATCTCTAGTGAACTTAAGTAGATTTTGTACAATAGTGTTGTATGTTGCATTGTTTCTAGGGTTCTGAGTTGATATATACAGAAGTGTTTTGAGATGAGGTGTGGTGTTATGGTTTATTGCCCTTGGTGTTTTAATGTCTAATTTCTCAATTCCATCGTCTATAAGTGGAGGTGGATATTGTCCCTCAGTTAGTGTTGTTCTGAATTTTGAAGACGAAGGTCTCGAGTATTTCTGTCAGACAATATTGTGCAAATAGTGGCATGAGTTAAACAGGAGATATTACTTCCAGCCCGATGGTTCATGTTAGTTACAATTTGGTGGTTGACATTTTTATTATAATATCCAAGAAAAGGAGCTGTCCTTTGCTATATTCCATTGTAAATTGAATGTTAGAGTTTATATTATTTAGTATTTATTTAAATTCCAAAAGTTTATGAATAGTCTCCTTCCAAATGATAAAGCAGTTACCTAGGTGTCTTTTCCAGTCTTCTCTTGTATAATGGTGAAATGGATATGTATATTGTTGCAGAGACACTTCATATATGGTGAATTCAAAATATCCAATTATTAGATTCGAAAGAACAAGAACTGCTTTCGTTGCCAACGCAGTTCCACATTTTTGACGATTGCAGGTGTCATCAAATAGGAAATAATTGTTCTGAAGTATAAATTATAAAGTTTTAATGAAGGCTAAGTAAATCGAAACTTCGAAAACACAATCGACATTCTTCATTTTAAAGAATGATAAATATCTGTAAAATGCTTTCAATAATCCGTCAGTTTAATGTAAAATTGTCTTATTATAAATTGACCTGGAAACAAGCGTGAACAGATATGTATGTATGTATGTATGTATGTATGTATGCATGTATGTATGTATGTATGTATGTATGTATGTATGTATGTATGTATGTATGTATGTATGTATGTATGTATGTATGTATGTATGTATGCATGCATGCATGCATGCATGCATGTATGTATGTATGTATGCATGCATGTATGTATGTATGTAAGTATGTATGTATGTATGCATGCATGCATGTATGGATGTAAGTATGTATGTATGCATATGCATGCATGTATGTATGTATGCATGCATGCATGCATGTATGTATGTATGTATGCATGCATGCATGCATGTATGTATGTATGTATGTATGTATGTATGTATGTATGTGTGTATGTGTGTATGTATGTATGTATGTATGTATGTACATATGGAGGAGAGTGCCCTGGCTTTGTTCAAAGTTTAATTTTATTGGAAAAAGAACTTTTATTCATTTTATTTTTTTCTGTTATATTAAGTACGTAATGACAGTAATCCTAAATCCATTAATTTTTCAAGGTATTTGGCTTCATTTTGTAATGACATTACAATTGTGAACTAGGTCTCAAAATATCATGCTAATAATGTTATAAACAATAACATCACCATCAGCGGATTTAAATTCGCTTAATGGTTACTTTCACAGTTTATTTTAACCACCTAAAAATGATTTTTATGCTGCAAAACCCAGCTTTATCTCTTCATTTGTCACTAAAATGTGTTTTGCCAAACTTAACAGCTGAGCTGTATCAGAATGTTTGTTGATGGACATGATTATGAGAAACTGAATAAAACATAATCCATGACAAGCACTCTTTAGAAAGTGAGATCATATTTATGATCTCATACTTATGATCTCACATAAGACAATTCAGAAATCAATTAGTCTTTGGTGGAGGCAAACTTTTGCAAAAGTCCAGAGCTAATTTAAGGGAGATAAGAATTAAGAAATACTTATTACTTTCTTTCCCTGAGCGGTCTATTTATTTTGAAATCCAGCATAGTTTCACATAACCTTGTACATTTACATCCAAAATAGACGATTAGCAACATTCACAGGTGGACCGCTTGAATAATTATGGATACCGTTTCCACATAAAATAATTGGTTGTCTTATTTATTCATAAACACAACTCATAAAAAAATACGTATGTGCGCACGTGTGTATGTATATATATATATATATATATATAGGTTAGCTGAGTTAGAGGTTAAAATACCGTCTAAGGGATAGAAGTATCCATTATACTGCCGGTATATTACCTATGTTTAACGATAGGTATAAATATGTAAATTATAGGTAATACAAAGATAAAAAAGTTTATCAAGAAAAAAATTTTGAAGAAAACAGGAAATGGGGAAATATTGATGAGCAGCAATTGACTTACACCATTTAATATTTATTTATTCAATTCAAATAGACTACATCCCTTTTAACAGCTGTTTCTGCTTACAATGTTGTATGGTATTGCCATTGATATGTTAAAAATATTTATCATATTTGGTAATAAAACTCTTGATTACCCACATTCGTGTAAGTTCGTCTTTTCGTACCTTGTACCTTTGAATCTTTTTCAGGTCTTTGTCGCTCCCTCGTGCATTTCAAGCAGATATGGCAATATCTATGATCTTCGTTTCCTTCTTCTTTTTATCCACTAAACAATATCCGGTCTCAAGCATCAATCTCTGAGTCACACTGGATCGCAAAATCCTATAACATCTTATACTCGTTATACTAGGTAACGCCTCCTGATCTATGTTCATACGAATTCTATATTCTTTCGAGACTAGACTTCTCACACACTCCACTGAACAAATTTAACCGGTTATTTTACCTACTTTCGTATTTTTTTGTGGTGGGGCAGCATCCTACAAAGAGGCAATTCACAGCACTTATCAGTTTGAACATTTGTGTAATTAGTTCTCGGAGCTTGTTCCTGATCAGCGCATATCAATGCCTTCCAGATTTTCCTCAGTCAATCTCAGGTGTTGTTCTTGTCTTTCACTTCGATTTCTCTGAGGTATTGCCCAAGCATCATTTTCATTTCCCAATTGTTCAGACTATACATGCACATGCAAACACACGCACACACTCACTCTCTCTCTCTCTCTCTCTCTCACACACACACATCGTCTGTAAATCACAAATCCGCAAGAGAAGCAGATTCTAAATTACAGAGCAGTAAAGTATTTAGATAAAGATAGTCATAGCCGGTCTATGGGGCTACTCAGGCTTTCGCGTCCAGGAAACACTTAGCTTTACAACGTCTCGTCAGACGAGACATTGTAAAGCTAACTGCTTTATAGATGCGAAACCCTGGGTAACTCCATAGACCGGCCGTAACTATTTTTATCTATCCATCTATCCGTCTATCTGTCGACACACACACATGTATATGTATGTATATATATATATATATATATATATATATATAATATATATATATATATATATAGGTGTATATATATGTGTGTGTGAATCACAATATGGAAGCGTGGTAAAAGCAGAGTTAACGAAAGAGGCCTGCAGTCAGAAGGCATCTACACATATTTGTGAGTCTTAATGAAACTCGAAGGTTACAGACTCATTATAAGACCTGTGCCCAGTAAAAGGCACAGAAGCAAAGGGCATGAGATTGGTGATGCCTATTTGCTGTATTTGTTGAAGTAAAAAGAGGAAGCGCACTTTAGAGCTGATTACCAAAGAACTCAGAAGATGAAACAATAACAAGGTGGACGAAAATATAGAGTGACTAAAAATATTGAACCAATCAAAGCTCTTCGGGATAGTAAAGAACATATCTTTAGGTCTATTATCGTTAATAGATGAGCAAATATTTCATCTCGCAATAGTACCAACCTGCAGTAGTACACTTTCATTGTGCGATGAGGAAATGATAATTATGGATGAAAGGGGAAAAGAGAAAAAATCACAGAAAAATGACTTGAGAAAACAAAATCAGGTTAGAAGGAAAAATTCCTTGTAAGCAATAACGATATCCCCTCATCCTTCAGGAAGAAAATGCAGATGTTGAAGTTGAACTAACAAAGTAATGTATATATGGTACCAAATGTTCTCCGAAGAAACTAATAATTACAATAAAATATAAACAACATGCAAAAGATAGATTACTTGTAAGTTTAAAACTGAGATATTATATGAAGCTTACGAATAAAATAACTTCAAGATGCTGGTGCTTTTCAACACCAAATGTCGCGAAATAATATTTCCTGGAGCATTCGGTTCCATTCAAACACAAATATAAGAAATAATCGGGTTAACAGGGTCGTAGAGTGCTTAACTCAACTTAGCTAGAAAACTTTTCGGCTCTTATTCGTTTAAAATGTATTTTATTTTAATTATTGTGTTTTTTGTACTTTTATTTATTCTCATACAAATGTGTGTGTATACATACATATGTGCATATGTAAGTATATGTACGTGCACTTGGGTATATTCTTGCTTGTATGTGTGTACCATTAAGTTTCCTTATACTTCCTTCCATATATTGTGTGGTGCCTCTTCCTTTCTCCGTAATTTTGAAACGTTTGTGTAGTTTTCATATTCCAAGTATCCATTTTTCTGTAGCCTTTAGTGAAAGTTTCATACACCTGAACCTCTTCGAGTCCGTGTAACTAATAAATATTATCGTTAGCATGCGGAATACAACGCTTAGCGGCATTTCTTATAGCTTTACATCTCGAGTTCAAATACTGCCGAGGTCAACTTTGATTTTCATCCCACACTTAAGGTCGATAAAATAAGAGCCAGTTGAGCACTAGGTTCGGTATGATTCACTAGCCTCCTCACTTAAAAAAGTTTCAGACCTTGTGCCTAAAGTAGAAAAGAAAAGACAATGATCTAGGAGAATTGTTAGCACACCAGGCCAACGCTTAACGGCATTTTGTCCGTCTTTATATTCTGAGTTCAAATTCTGCCGAGGTCAACTTTGCCTTTAGTCAATTGGGGGTCCATAAAATAAGTACCAGTTGAAGTACTGGGGCCGATGTAATTGGCTTGCTCTTTCCACAGAAATTACTGGCTTAGTGCCTATTATTATTTTATTGTCTTTGTAAAGCTTCTAACGCTGGAGATTGGCTCCGGTGTCAGCTGTTCACTTCCAGTGAACTAAGGTAACACCTCTTATTTTTCAATCACAATCCGGAGTATTCGAGCGGTTCTAAGCAGTGCTGTTTTCTGCAAGTGCTCCACCCTTATTGTAGTCCCAATTTGTTCCAAGATTTTTAATCACTTTTCCCAGGGCTCCGACAATTATGGATACTACTACCACCTTTCTCAGCAACCACAACTGCTTAACCTCCCAGCCTAACCTGTTATATCTATTCAATTTTCTTTCTTCCTTATCACACACCTTGTTGTCAGATGTGTGGCATCATACATTATTATTATTGTTGTTGTTGCACTTCTTCCTCATCTTCTTCTTCTTCTTCTTCTTCTTCTTCTTCTTCTTCTTCTTCTTATCATCATCATCATCATCATCATCATCGTTTAAGGCGGCGAGCTGGCAGATTCGTTTGCATGGTGGACGAAATGCTTCACAGTATTTCGCCCGGCGCTCCGTCCTGAGTTCAAAATCCGCTGAGGTCAACTTTGCCTTTCATCCTTTCGGGATCGATAGATTAAGTACCAGTTGTGTACTTCAGACGATCTAATCGACAAGCCTCTTCCCCACAAATTTCAGGCCTCGTGCTTATAGTAGACAGGATTATTATTATTGTTGTTGTTGTTGTTGTTGTTGTTACTACTATTCATTGCTTGTTATTCACTAAGTGTAAGAGCGTGTCTGGCAAGTTTACATTTGTAATATGAAGCTGTTGCAGTTTAAGACTTTGCTATAAAATTCTCTTTAACACTGAATTAGAAACTGCAGAAATGCAAAAGTTTGAAAATCAAAAGCGTAATGTGAAAACCAGGCAGCTGTTTCAAACAACAATCTGAAACAGTGGAAACTTATGGATGCAAGATTGAAGGACCATCAGAAGCTACGAAGTAACAAAGATATTACGATGAATAATACCCTTTCAGTACACTTTACTGATTTCATTGATCAGAATGTTATTTACATGAAAATCTGAACAGCAATATTTATGTGAAGAAGAATATAAATTTTTCAGACAATTAGCTTCATATTTTTGAGTTGTGTACATAGTAGATAATACATAGTATCTAGGAATACGACACCTGATGACAATCAGAGATCAAAATCATCAAAACAAAACGTAGATATAAACTTAAAAAGTATTTTCATAGCTAAAGATGAGGTTTATAGTCTAAAAAAAAAAATTATAATCTTGTTGTCAACAACTCATGTCTGACATACAGACGGTGAATTCAGTTGATTATTGAAAATTTGATTTTGCTTCTAGTTTCCAGATATCTATTATTTTTAGCCGTAAGTTTCTTTAAATATGAGTGTCTTTTTCTGACACAGTAGTTCAGTTCTTGATAAAAACTCTTTGACATTTACTAGGTCTTGTTTTGCAATGCTACATTTAGAACAGGGAGCAACTTGGACTTTCTCATTTTCATAGGATTTGTGGTTTTGTCAATAAATTGTTCACATGGTGCTTGAAGTTGAAGCATCAGTTGAAAATTGTTCCAGACATATTGCACCTGCCTGAAGATGGCTGATCAGTCATATGATATGCAAAAATATAAGCTGGTTATCTTCGTAATTCTTAGGATGCATAATTTTGAGGTAAAAACCACTAAATAGCAGTGGGGGTGTAAAGAAAAGTGATTTATAATACAGTGTTTTTCCAGTTCTTTGAGTAACTTTACCCCACCCACCAGAACATTCGATGTTGTTGAGGATTTGACTTATGTCACATTACATATAGTACTTTCACATTATTTTGCTTCAATGGAAAATTCTATTGAAGAGATTTGCATGCAGGGTATTTTCCAGCAATGTTTTTGAGCACATCTGTAACCAAGGCAAAATACTTCCATGTTGCTCTAACTCTAAACGAGATTTCAGCACTTGTGAATTGGCATTTAATGTGTCATAAATCGATCAACTCATTCACCTCCTCAAATTCAGCCATTCTAACCATTATTCAAACATCACTATTCTCAATGACATTGTGCACTTCATAAAAGATCCAGATCATCTACAGACCAGCTGACAGAGCTGAACAGGTCCAGACCCTCTGCAGACCAGCTGACTGTGTGGGACAGGCATGCACACTTTTACTTGTATGTGTGTGCTTGAATATCTATTATATGAATACAGAAGTTTTAGTTTGATGATGGTAAATAAGCTGAATCTCTGATGTCACAGAAAGAAATAGGAAAATAAACACATTTCTTCCATGGTTTTGATTTATGAAGGGTAGGTGCTGAGAATGTACAAAAGTGAGAGTGAGAACAGGTTGGAGAAAGTCCAAGAAACTAATGACATTGCCGCTGGTAGTAAAGTTCTTCTCCTTTAGTGTAAAAGGCAGATTGTACATCATTTTTGTTAGGTTTGCATAGTAGAGAAAGCATAGGCATTCAAGGCAGAGGAATTAAAAAGATTGGAAAAAAGTGATGCCAGCTTGCCCCATCGGCTGTGTAATGTACTGAAAAGCACAAAAACGCCGAGAAAAAACTGGGCATAAGAGTAATAAATTCTAGTGTGCAAGAAATAAGACTGTGCTTGTATGGATATGTGATGTGCATTTATGAGGATAGCAGCACCATCTTCCACAAACTATATTAGTTTGTGGAAGATAGTGATCCAGAAAGACATGAAACAAAGTTGTTAAGGCTGATATCTGGATCTTGGATGTCAAGGAGGAGATGACGAGGAACCGTGATGACTGGCAATATGTGGTTCTTGAGAAGACTACCACAAATAACTATGCAGAATTATAATATATCACAACATGGTCTAACATAGAATATAAAAAATGTATACATACATACATCAATATCATCGTCATCATCATCATCATCATCATCAGCATCATCTTCTTCATCCTCATCATCCTCATCGTATAATATCCTTTTTCTATACTGGCATGGGTTGGACAGTTTGACAGGAGCTGGTAAGGCTTGGGCCACACCAGGCTCCATTTTATATATATATATATATATATATATATATATATACATATATATATATATATATATACATATATATATATATATATACACACATATATATATATATATATATATATATATATATATATATATATGTATGTATATAGAGTACATGGAGAGAGAAACAGACCATATAACTATATATATATATATATATATATATATAAATTAGAGACAAAACCACTATTATGCAAATCAAACAAAAAGTTTGGATTTATTCCCTAATATTTATTATTATATATATATATATATATATACACATACACCCATAGAGTGATGGATCAAAAATTTGTATCTTCTCAATAACAGTACACAAAGGACATGACCATACTAGGTCCATCAATCAATTTAGGTAGGTTGATATATAGAAGTTCATAATTATACTTTGGTGTTTACATAAATTTGTCACAAAATGTGTGCGTTTGTGCATGTGTGTTTGTGCGTGTGCATGTGCACCGAGACGTATGGTCGTTATAAAATTACTGAGTTAACTGTCATCTAATTATATTTCAATCAGTTTCCATGTAGTCATTTCTATTTGTCTATATATCAAACTATATACACAGGAGAGCTTGTATCTGTCTGCAAATCAATGACTAACTATTGAGACTAGAGAGACTCTGATAGATAGATTCTTGATTTCTAAAAACTAAATTCAATACTCGAGAGATTGTATTTCTTTAAGTTTGTTCAAATGAAACATTATTCATAATTGATCAGATTTCCAAGAATCTTAGGTCATTCTTAAGTAGTTCAGATAGTGGAACTTGTCTCAGAGATTGTTCTGGTTTTCACATTATACTCTGTTTTAAATTTGACTTTGAAATCTGAAATAATAATGTTTTTTTTTTTTCTAAATAAACCAGTGTGAATGGGAATTTAAACTTTTCTGCTCCCCACTATTCTCTTCCTCTCTCTTTTCATTTCTCACCCTCCCCCCCTCTCTCTCTCTATTTATCTATCCATCTCTTTGTTTTGCTTTCTCTGAATAGCCATTAGCCGCTCTCAAGCTGTTTTCATCTAATTTACCCTCTCTTTCTTCTTTTTAGCCTTCTTCACTATGACCACAATTTTGTAAACTCGCAATGCAATGCATTTTACAAATACATACACAGACACACACATAAAGACAGCCAGAGAGACAGGCAGACAGAAAGATAAATAGATATACACACATTCATATATGTGTATGTGCATATACACACTCATACACACACATATATATATGTATGTATGCATGTATATATATATATATACATATATATATCTATATATCTATATCTATATATCTATATATCTATATTTATTTAGATATAGATATATAGATATATAGATGCACACAAATACACACACCTGTATATGTACATACATATAAAAAATGCAATGTGCATTGAATTTAATTATAGAAATGTCCTCTAAATGTATATATGTATTTGTGTCATCATCATTTAATGTCCATTGATGATGCCACACATGCATATACACATATAGAGGACATTTCTATAATTAAATTCCAATGCACATTGCATTTTTTATATGTGTGTACATATGAATATATGCATGGGATAACTAAAGGCATATAAATCTCATTAAGCACATCTTAATTTAAGTTATTAGGGTTATGGCCAATGACATTATGAAATAAATAAATAAATAAATAGATAAATGAATAAATAAATACATGGAAAGAATGAATGCTGAATATACCTCCATAAAGCTAATATGCATATATTCAACTTAACTTGGACTTCAAGGGTTTTTAGAAGTTTCTATAACAACTTGCTTATTGAGTCAATATAGAAAGAGAGAGGAAACACTGATGACTTGACCAGAACCAGTTGAATATTAAACTACTGGAACATACTAAGTGTAGGAAATAAGAGCTTTTGTAAAAAATCAAACACATCCCATTTTAAGAAGTAGTTAAAATATATTCTGAGTGCTCTGCATTTGCTGGAGCTATGACAAATGACTGGAGTAACAAGGGAATTTAAATAAATGAAAGACCGCTGAATCGTGAATATTGAACTTAGAAGATTGGGCCTCCAACAAAGCCTTCTGTGATACCTATTTCTTTACTACCCACAAGGGGCTAAACATAGAAGGGACAAACAAGGACAGACAAAGGGATTAAGTCGATTACATTGACCCCAGTGCGTAACTGGTACTTAATTTATCGACCCCGAAAGGATGAAAGGCAAAGTCGACCTTGGCGGAATTTGAACTCAGAACGTAACGACTGACGAAATACAGCTAGGCATTTCGCCCGGCGCACTAACGTATCTGCCAGCTCGCCGCCTTCTGTGATACCCTTAAAGCTAGGATCTTTTCAGCATCTCCTTGTGTACACATATATATTGATAGATAGTTATAAATATATGTATAGAGATATACAAGGGCATATGGCGTAGTGGTTAAGAGTGCAGGCTACTAACCCCAAGATTCCGAGTTCGATTCCAGGCAGTGACCTTAATGATAATGATAATAATAATAATAACATCAAAAATGAAATATGCCTTAGGAATGAGAACCCAGGTTCAAAATTTCCCCAAGACATCTGATGAAGGCTGGAGGGTATATCAGCTGAAATGTTGTGCTAACAACAAACAAGATGAGGACAAATATCCATCAAATATAAATAATGTAAATAATGTAAATAAGATATACACATGTATGTACATATGTCTATGTGTACATGCGTTTGTATGTATGAATGTGTACTAACTTACATATGTATCTATATTGCTATTCATGCAAAAACAATGTAACTTTTATAGTAAAATATCTACACCAATACTGGAAAGGAGATATGCTGTTGGCATCTTTCTGTGGAAGGAGAAATGAGAAGTTCTCAAGAGAACTGCAAGAAGTTTCTTGAAGTTACAATTAAGATTGGTTAATTACTGTAAAAGAACTAATTAGTTACTATTCTTAATTGGTATGATTCAGTTTGCTTTCACCTATTTTTACTTTGTTTTTAATTTTTTTTTGCATCTTCATTAACAAGAGTTACCGTTACTGTTTTTTTTTGTTTTTGTTTTTTGATTTATCAGGAATGTAAGTGCATCTGTAATATCTTAGTGAACTAAGTTGTACATACCAGTTGAAACAGTTAGTCTTCAGTCATAATTTCTCATTAGATGCTAACAATCTTTGCAGAGAAAAATACGTTTGAAAGAATTTCATATTTTATAGTTATTGTAGTCTTAGAAGTAAATTCCAAGATAATAATAAATCATGAACGCATAGGAATTTAGGTCGGTCAACAAAATAGTGATGTTTGGTAAGAACATGTCTTGAATTTTAGCTTGCTTTTTTAAAATGTTCACTAAATTTGGTTTATCACCAACTTAGAAGTTTTCAAGTTAAGAAAGGTTTGGTAAATGATATAGAAAAGTCTCCATTATCATCATCATAATCATCATCATCGTCATCATTATTGTTATTGTTACCAAGATCGTCATCATCACCATTGTCGTCATCATCATCATAATCATCATCACATCATTACCATAATCACCATCACCACCATCATCATTGTCATTGTTATCATCATCATCATCATTACCATTGTCGTTGTCATCATCATCACCACCATCATCATTGTCATTGTTATCATCATCATCATCACAGTCGTCATCATCGTCGTTATCATCATCATTGCCATCATCATCATCATCATTACCATTGTCGTTGTCATCATCATCACCACCATCATTTAATGTCCACTTGGGTCAGACGAAATTTATTGAGTCAGGTTTTCTAAGTTTGGGTGCCCTTCCTGTCACTAACACTCACTTTTCCCAGGAAAAATAATATTTCACATGACCAGACATGTTTTATTCACATAAGACTGTGCACCAACATCATCGCTTGTATGACAGTGATACTTGTTTACAACCATCATGTGAATTTTTGCAGCAAGAGTGAACACACACACACACACACACGTTTATTGGTGTCATGCCTGTGCCACTTCCATGTAAAAAGTATTTGTTCAGCTGCCATGTAAAATTGCTCTGTTGCCATGTTAAATGTACCCAGCAGACACAGGAAGGTAGTTGGCATTAGGAAGGGCATCCAGCCATAGAAACCAAGGATAGGAAAATATTAGATTTATAAGCCCTAAAATTCACTCCATAATTGCCCATGAGCATATGGCGTAGTGGGAAAGATTCTGAGTTCAATTCCAGGCATTGACCTGAATAATAATAATAATAACACAGGT
>NC_043004.1:97423919-97433919 GCF_006345805.1 Octopus sinensis | reverse complement strand
TATATGTGTGTGTGTGTGTATATATATGTGTTTGTATATATGTATATATATATATATGTGTGTGTGTATATATATATATATATATATATACACATTCAAAATGTGACTGTGTGTTTACCGTTGGCGATTTTTTTCCTCCGTCTTCCCATCTTTGGATCTTTCCTTTTCCTATGTTTCCGACGAAGAGTTCTGCTCAAAACGTTAAACCCTCCTTCTTTCCTTCTTTCCTGAGTGGCCAACAATACTATACTTGTTCCACGTCCTCACATTGTTGTGTTTTCATGTTTGGATTAACTATATATATATATATATATATATATATATACATACGAAGAATCATCTTCAAGCAGATGCAATCAGTCTGTCTAACATAATTCCACATTCTAAGCACTTCTCCATTAATGATTCTGAAGTAGTCTTTTAGATCAAGAACAGGAGCAATGTCTTTGTGGCATGCTTTGCTCTTTCTTTCAAACTGTAATGTTCTACGCATTTAATGCATTTGGGCACAGATTTATCCATTAACATCTTGCATCACTTGTCTGGAACCCCTATCTTGCCCAGGATATTAATTGTCTGGAAACCGTTCAGTGACGTGCAACCAAGAGAATACCCTCCATCAAGCATTTGCCATACTATGAACGCCTTACTTCCCTGGGCATGGATACATTGAAACTCTGACATCTGGCAGCTGACTTGGCAGACACCCATAAATCATTAACCATCTTACTATAATAACTCTGAGCACCTTTTCAAACTCCACCTGTCTAACACCCATGGACATGTTTACAAAGTCAGAAAGCAGCACGGCTCCCATGACTTTCAGAAACATTTTTTCACACTGAGAGTTGCCGAAGCATGAACAAACTGCCAGCATCAGTTGTTAGTTGTCGGAGCAGTGCATCCTTCAAAACTTCCATGCTTCCTGAGATTCGCCAACACTACACCTAATTTTCTCCCCTCCATACACATACAAGCATGTATCTTACTCATACACTGTTCACTTTCCAGACATTTGTACATTACTGCATATGCTTTATATGCACTTTTGACAAGTTGTGGTGCACCTGAGCACTCTATACAATAATTTCATTATTATTATTATTATTATTATTATTATTATTATTATTATTATTATTATTATTATTATTTTATAAATAGTATTTATTATTTTGAACTATATTATATTGTGTTAACAGATCATTTCATCATAAACTGTATTAAGTTTCATTAATTTTAATTCATATTTTTCACTTAATAATTTTAATTGGTATTGTCTTTTTATGAGTTGATACATAGATTAGAAAAAAGTATATTTGATCATGTTTGGAAGACTTCCATTTCAACAAATGTGAATCCATAGGAGGAAATTTGAAAAAACATTGCTGATTCCATAAAAAAGAAAATGATGAGAGACAGTCAAAATACTTTCATTCTTATTAATATTTGATGAATTAATTAATAAAATTTAATCTTGTTTTAGTTATTGTTTTATCTTATTCATTGCAGAGAGAAATTTCGGGTGGTACAATCAAAGTTGTTTTGCTCTAGTGAAATACTCTTAGTAATGAATTTCTCTATTTCAGAAATTTCTCTATTTCAAAAATTGTTTGGCATAGTCTGAATCGGAACAAGGCCAGATATCGAAATGAATTCCATTATAATTTTCACACTCACACATGCACATGTGCACATGCACACATACACACACATGCAGGTACATTCACAGGTGCACATATTCACATGCTCACAGGCACATGCATGAATCAAGGTACCATACAAAAGGACTTAATGTGTCAGCTACACCATGATTCAAACACACTGCCTTATCATTGTGAGTCCAACACTTTAACCACTATGATTTCACTATATATATATATATATATATATATATATATACATATACATATATATAGGCGCAGGAGTGGCTGTGTGGTAAGTAGCTTGCTTACCAACCACATGGTTCCGGGTTCAGTCCCACTGCGTGGCACCTTGGGCAAGTGTCTTCCACTATAGCCACGGGCTGACCAAAGCCTTGTGAGTGGATTTGGTAGGCGGAAACTGAAAGAAGCCCGTCGTATATATGTATATATATATGTGTGTGTGTATGTTTGTGTGTCTGTGTTTGTCCCTGTGTTTGAACCGCTAAGTATCGTGGACATAAACACACCAGCATCGGTTGTCAGGCAATGCTAGGGGGACAAACACAAACACACACACATACACATATATGTATATATACATATATACGACAGGCTTCTTTCAGTTTCCGTCTACCAAATCCACTCACAAGGCATTGGTCGGCCCGGGGCTATAGCAGAAGACACTTGCCCAAAATGCAACGCAGTGGGACTGAACCCGGAACCATGTGGTTGGTTAGCAAGCTACTTACCACACAGCCACTATATATATATATATATAAACACAGCCACTATATATATATAAACGCACATACATATATCTATGCATACACAAATATATATATGTATATAAATATGTGTGTTTGTGTGTGTTTGTGTCTGTCTGTCAGTGTGTGTGTGTACTCTCACACATATATCCTGTAAGGTATAGTATATAATATACCACACACTAAGGTGTCTAGTTCAGGTGATGGTAATATCAATGTCAAAAATATCACCAACAGTACGCAATAATACTGGTAGCAACAACAGCAATAACAATGATACCATCATCCATTGCTTCCATTACAACCACAACCAACACAACAACAACAACAACAGCTACAGTGACATCAGAAGCAACAACAGCAGCAGCAGTATTGATGGAAACGTAGTTATATCTACGAAATAATATAGTGACAGTTTTCAAATCCAAACACTACTAAACTGTCGAAGTGATGTGGATGGGCATCAGCTGGTAATCAGTGGCAAGTTATATAGCTTTAATGTGCTTGAAGCTTAACCTCACCACACACTATAGCTTTAAAGTAAACCAAAATGAAATTAAAAGCAAACTGCAAACAAAAGTCATCCTCATACACAAATACAAACACAGAGAAGCAAGCACACACGCACATATACACGCATATATATTAACTTAATCATTCCTCATAGACACAAGCTTCCAGCTATATTCATATTTTCACCCCACAACCTTGCTGAAATCAATCTAGTGATGTTGTGTGGATTTGATAGAGATTCTTCACATCTACAGCACATTGAGCAATCATTTACCATCAAATTTCAAAACCTGAAATTCAATTTTCTCTTATTGCATTCTGGAAAGATATCTGCAGAAATCCTTTGTCATTCATGGACAGCTAATATCTGACAGGGTTCTTAGCACCTACAGAAAATATCACTAGATGTTTCATCAAAACAGAGCAAAGCTATTTGACCCTGGAAACCTTCCTTGGCCATCATATAAATTTACGACAGGAGTGAGAATATTAAAGCAACACACAATCTGCTAAATGCTGAAAGTACAACTCTGATTCATTCGCAAACACAAACACCCATACATGCACACATACACACATGTGTATGTGTGTATGTATGTATGTATTTATGTATGTATGTATGTATGTATGCATGTATGCATGTATGTATGTATGTATCCATGTATGTATACTGTGTGTTTGTGAATACATATATTATACATAAATATACATACAAGCTTGTGCATACACATATACATATACATGCACATATATATATATATATATATATATACACACACACACACACACACACACACACATATATATATGTATGTATGCATATCTCTATATATGCACTCACACACATAAATACACCACCAACCATCACCACATACACACACAGTGTCACACAAAGAGAGAAACAGACCTGGTTATATACAATCATATATAGATAGACACACATACACAGAAAGCTATGGACATAAATAAGCATACTCACACATCTTTACAACAGTATATATATATATACACACACACCAAAGCCTGCTGAAATATTTGGTAAAATTTGTTCCATATCAATAGGAAAGCAATGCAAAATCTTTTGGTTCACTGAATCCCTTGATTGTCAGTTTCAACTTTGGCACTATATAGCTTCATGCATGATGGAATTTCTGAGTGTTTCACTTACAGGGTTATACCATGTTCTACTTCACTACAGCTACATGTGTTGAAGGGCTATTTTGTCTGACAAACTTACAAGCAGGGTGGATATATGGCTTATAGTTGGATGGTATAATAAAATCAATGCAAAGATCAAACTCTTGTCACTCACTGTTTTGATTGCCCACTCAGCACAATCTCTTCTGATTGTGCACAAAGAAATATCACAGTGTGCAGACCCCAGAAAGCTACAGAATAATTTTGTAACCGCATAAGATGCTAAGCTATAAAAGAATATGTGATTAGCAAGGATAGTTGGTCTGTGGTTATTATCTTTGCTTTACAGCAACGTGGTCTTTGGTTCAATTCCACTGCACAGCACTTTAGATGACCAAAGACTTATGAGTGAAATTTTGTAGAAGGAAACTCTGTGAAAGAATGTCAGGAGGACCATTCAAGTTCTTAGGTCAAGCTTTTGACTGTGCATTCTTACAAAGTGAAGTGCAAGCATATTGATCAGAGAAAATTCCATATTCCATGTCTTTTAGGGTGCTAAGGTCATAAAAATATATGAGATTAGCATAGATAATTGGCATGTAATTAAGATGCCTACCTTACAACTATGTTGTTTCAGGTTCAATCCTGTTTTGCAGCCCTTTGAGTAGGCGTATTCTACTCTAATCCTGGGTTGATTGAAGCCTTATCAACAAAAATTTTGTAAATGGAAACCTAAAGGAAGCCTATCAGAATGTTTGTTCATGTTCTTTCTTCAAAGGTTTAATCTATTATTTTGTTTAGCAACATAACATGATTGTTGAGCGTCTTTAAAAGTGTCTATTCTGTTTGCAATTATGTGGGCCATACCTTCAGGCTGAGAATAATGTCCTTCCTTTGAGCCACCAGCCTTGGAGGCCATGATAAAAAATTTACAAGTGCTAGCTTTCCTTCTCTTATTAACTCATACAGAAATAAAAGCACACACACAGAAGAATTCGATAATTTTTCCACTGCTTACAGTGGTCTTGTCTATTTACCTCTTAAAGTAAAGCATTTTTTTCAATGTATCCCTTTTTACTTAAAAAGTGTATGGTGTGAGTTTACAGAAATTTGGTTGCTATTTCCAGCAAAAGGAATGACCTTAAACAGGATTCTTTATCACTTCATATGTTGTTGTTTAGCTTCAGGCAACTCTGATGGAGCAGACATATGATCAAAACTGTTTTAGCCTTGACCATTGTTCCTCTTTGTGGAGGCACATGACCTAGTGGTTAGAGCAGCGGACTCGTGGTTAAGGGATCGTGGGTTCGAATCTCAGACCGGGCGATGTGTCTGTTTATGAGTTATGAGTGAAACACCTAAGCTCCACGCGGCTCTGGCAGAAGGTAATGGTGAGCTTCTGCTGACTCTTTCGCCACAAGTTTCTCTCACTCTTTCTTCCTGCATCTTGCTGTCCACCTTGCGATGGACCGGCATCTCATCCAGGTGGGGAACCTATATGCCAAGGAAACCAAGAAACTGGCCTTATGAGCTTGACATGGCTCGAGAAGGAACAAGCAACAAAAAACAAATTGTTCCTCTTTGTTTATCAGGTTACTGTATTATCCAGTATGGCCTTCTTTATGTAAAGATGACAGAACATGATTTGAGGGAGGTTTGGCTGTTATTTCCTATAGATCAAATATTGACTGTTGACTTGGTTGACTTGGTTGACTTGTTGACTTGACTTGGTTGACTTGGTTGACTTGTTGACTGCCATGACACTGCATCCTTTAAGGCGATCATGCTCTTTGAAATCCGCCGAAACTACACCTGATTGTCCCCCTTCCATACTCATACACATATGTGTATGTCATGACTCATGCATTGTTCTTTTCCTGATGCTTGTACATTACCCTATGTACTATACATACACTTTAGATGAGTTGTAGTGCACCTGAGCACTGTACACAATGTTTTATTATTATTATTATTAATATCAATGTTCCTTTGTTACCGTGTTTCAATGACATTGCTTTGTATGAAGGTTAGCCATAATTACTCTGTTCAAGATGTTGTACCTTACTGACATATTTCATTTAGATTAACTAATATTTCCTGCAAATTTTGAGAAATGAAGCTGTAGCGACTCATCCAGTCGTCTGCAGCCAGTTTGGTTTTGTGGTTTTATCATAGATCATGAATTGTTAAATCTGAACCAAAACATTAAGTCTTGTATTTAGCCAATGAGAACCCAACAGTCTTTTGAGTTTTAATTTTACTTAATTATCTAGCTTTCCTTTTATTATTTATTCTCTCTCTTTTCCCTCCAGTGGCCATGAGTAAGTTGTCTTCTTTTTTTTTTTTCATTGTCTTTTGCTAGCCTTTAACTTCTCCTTTGGCATTCCTTCAACAGAATTACATTTAAATGTTTAAAACACAAAATTCATTTAATCCTCTCTTTGCTACTTTTAATTATTTGCTTGTAAACATTTTGACATTTTAAACCCCTAAAAATGTTTGAATATTTTAAACACACACACACACACACACTATTCAATTGACATTATAAAACAAAAAAATATACACATTCTTAAATGAATTTAGTTATTTTCAAACAAAACTTCACCCAAGCCATGTCTTTGTGATTTAAATATTATATTTTATGCCTGAATTTTGTCCTATTTCAAGCAGTATTCTCAACAATATGCTCTATAGTCATTATTCTACCATTAGACCTCTTTTTTTTTGTATCTCATCAAAAAGAAACATACACCATTTTCACTACAATACACAGAATTAATACAATAAGTATATCAGAACATATACTTAAATCACCATCAGAACTAAATACCATTTAAATTGTACTTAGACATACTAAATGCCTATAAAAATGCACGAATAATAAAAATCTAAACACTTAAAAACAATTTTAATACAACAAAATATAGCCATGTGTAGCTGCTAGAATAAGAATAGGTTGGGCAAAGTTCAGAGAGCTCCTACCTCTGCTGGCAACAAACGGCCTCTCTCTCAGCATGAAAGACAGACTGTATGATGCCTGTGTGTGAACAGCCATGTTACATGGCAGGGAAACATAGGCTGTGACTGCTAAGGACATGTGTAAAAAATGAAGCTAGTATACTTTGCTGGATGTGTAATGCCAGCGTGCATGGACGACAGAGTGTAAGGATGATTGTCTGCCAACATAACATGGCAGTCCTGGTTTAGGACTAATGTTGCTGTAATTTAGCCCCAGGAGTCATCGTTTCCATCTGGCTATACGACACGAACTGTGTATTGCAATTTCTGGGTTATTTCTCTTCATCAGCACAGAATAATTGTTCGACTTGAGATGGTGCTACCAAATTCCCATTCAAGATATATAGTTTTTAAAGTGATTAGTTGTCATTTTGAAAACTATATATTTTAGATGGGAATTTGGCAGCGATACACAGATATTGCGATACGCGATGTCTCTTGGGGCTAAATTACAGCAACATTAGTCCTAAATCAGGACTGCCATGTTATGTTGGCAAACAATCTTTATACAATGTACTGTTGCTGAATATCTCACGTTGTGAGATTTAGAAATAGTAGTTTTCTAAGAGTGTAAGAATAACTGGAGCATAATAATCATCCCTCAAATGTTGGCAATATGCTGTGCTTGCGAAAACCTGTCAAGTCATGGGAAATTGTAGTGATGGCTGATGCCAGTGCTGGTTGACTGGTATGTAAAAAGCACCATTTGAACATGTGGTCAATGTTGGTGTCACATCAATTGTATCCATGACAGTGGTATGTAAAAAGCAGCCACTACACTCTTGGAGTGATTGGCATTAGGAAGGGCATCCAGCCGTAGAAACCATGCTAAACCAGATTGGAACCTAGCATAGCTTACCAGCAAACCAGTTTTAAGCCAAACAGCCCAACCCATGCTACCATGGAAAGCAGACGTTAAATGATGATGAAAATGATGTTGATGATAATGTTAATCAAAAAATCTTCAAATACAATAACTGCAGTTAATTGATAGGATAGAAGTTCAGTTTAAAAATTGAGATTGCTTACACAGAAGAATTATATTTATTTTTTGTTGATTTGTAGGAAATAAAAAGAAAAACAAAGTCATCATAAATTTTATATCCACTTTCCAGTCTGGCTTTGATTGGACATCTTGATCGCATTTGCTGGATTAAAGCACCATGTTTTGCTCCAGTATTTTAGTTTTGGTATACTTTCTATGGTTGGACATGTTTCCTAATGCCAACCACTTTACTTTGTATGCTAAGAACTTTCATCATGGCACTAGCGAGGTTACTTTGTACGTTGCAAGACTAAGCACACTATATATACACAATGGTTTCAGATTTTGGCACAAGGTCAGCAATTTGGGGAGAGGTACTTAACTGATTACACCGACGTATTTCATTGACCTCAAAAGGATAAAAGGCAAAGTCATACTTAGTGGAATTTGAACTCAGAATAAAAAGATGGATGAAATGCTGCTAAGCATTTTGCCTGGCATGCTAACAATTCTGTCAGTTCACTGCCTTGCACTGTATGCACATATCATCATCAATCCTTTTAATTTCCCATAAGGCTATAGCTTATGATCTTATGATAGCACTGGATCCTATACCAACTCACAATTATTGGTAGCCCAAGGACATATGTATGATTCACTAAACCTTAGTAGTATAACAGTAAAAATTGTTCCTCAACAAATCTGACATGATTTTGAAAATCTGAGGTCACATAAAATAATTGTTTATCTTAGGTTTAGCGAACTAAAAGTAACGAGGCCTCTCTTATGACGAGTACAATGAGTGAATTGTCAAATCTACTCCCAAACATCAGATATTCCAAATGTTTTCTTTTTTGCGCTGGTTAGCATGCATTGAGCCAATTTAAGATCAAGAGCATTGTAACTATAACCATATGTCATTTTCTGTATATTAGGGACTTATGTCCAGTGCATCCACCTTTATTTAACAATAATAAAGTGTGATTTAAGAACTAGGCCTTTGTTTACCCTGTTGTCATAATTTATATGATTCATATCTGTACAAGCTCAGAGCTTCTCTATTTCACACTCATTCTGAAACCACTTATACTCAGATTGTCTCTCAGCATAGTTGTGTTTCATAGTTCATGCACACATTAGACATCCAGTAGAAATGGTTTATCCCATATCCAGTAGAAAAGATTTATCTCTTCATGTAACCTCTGCATTCATTGCCTTTGCTTCTCAAACATTCAACATCACACTGCCTACACAAACACCATAAAAATCTACCCTTCATTCCTACTTACCAGGAGAGGTAACAGTTCCCTAATTTTCTCAACTACATTCTTACTTTAACTATAATGCTTGTATAATACTTTACTGCACTTCTAATCAGGTTACCTAAAAAAGAGAAGATATCAATAACACCAAAGGAACCTTCGACACTTTTGAAAGAATTTGTTCACAAGCACTCTTACTTCTAACTAGTCCTCTACTCTCTACAGTCTATCTTCTCTGTCAGCCTACCTGTGATCCCACTTCACTTCTTTTGCAATTATAACTTACATTTGATGTTCAGTGCAGATTTCCTACCTGTTCATTTTTTTTCTTTAAGAATGCTTTCATTTCCAATGGAGTTCTATCTTCTTTACTACCAACTAAAACTTTAGTCTTGAAAAGTGTTTGACTCCATGCCTAGCTTAGAATAAGTTTTTAATTCAACAGCTTTAGTTTTGAGAACTAGTTCATTGGCATAGAACAATTCTCATGAATAACCAGTCTTAGATTCTTTTGATATGGCCTGAAGAACTATAATAGATGGTAAGGGTGGTGAACGATACCTTGAGAAACACTTTCCTGTATACTTACTGAATGCATATGTAATTCTCAACTTGCAAACAGTTTCTCTGTTCATGGTTTGTACAGACCCCCTAGGTCTTTCATTTACATCTAGT
>NC_043004.1:97403919-97418919 GCF_006345805.1 Octopus sinensis | reverse complement strand
CTATATTGACATTATCCAGAGACAAGCCGGAGCAAGATGTCTGGTACCAATATGAGTCGCAGGCTCAGGGATGTGGGAGCGCCGTGATCTCTAACCCAAACCAAAGATCCCCAAAATGTTCACATAGATATATACATACATATACATACGTGTGTGTATGTGTATATGACGGGCTTCTTTTCGGCTTCCATCTTCAGAATCCGCTCACGAAGCTTTGGTTGCTCCAAGCCTCTTGAAGAAGACATTTGCCCAAGGTGGCACTACGTGTCACTAAACCCCGAATCATGTGGTTGAGAGGTAAACTTTTTACCACACGGCCATACCAGACTTCAACAGTAACACAACTGCATTTCATTGGCTAAGTCGGGAGAGGGATGCTGACATCACACCTCATCATTTATTTCACTACATGTCTGCCATAAGACGGGTTCTTCATAACTAGCTCGAGGTTAACACAAAAGAAATATGTATTCAATTCACATTGTATCACAGCAAATACCAAACTTCCACCATCTCATTATTAAAACATCTGTTTTAACGAATATGCCATACTATGCACGGATGTGAGTTATATACTTAAGTTGAAGTTGGTGGTTTGAACTGAAAAGCAACTTCCTGATACATACATGCATACATACGTACGTACGTACATACATACAGACATATATACGTACGTATGTACGTACATACATAAATCGATAGAGAGATAGATACATATATATTTTTGTGTGTGTACATATGTACATATATACGTATATATATATATACATATATAACTTAACTTAGAATAAATTAGAAAGGTTTTGGCCAGTATTGGCCCAGGCCATGTCTAACTTAATAGCACCACCTGGCGAAGTCTTTCAGTTCAGGATTTGGGCACCAAGGCCCATTCGAGCAGAGAGTTATTGTTTGCGGAGACATATCCGGGCGTGGGTGGTTTGTCCGGTACTGTTTGAAGGAATTTGTCCAAAGACGTACGTACGTGTTTATATATGTACATATATACGTATATATATATATATATATATATATATATATATATATATATATACGTACGTGCGTATACGTACGTGCGTATACGTACGTGTATAATTTTATACATATGTGTATATATATATATATATAAACATATACATGAGTGAACAACTGAAGAAAGGTAGCACTCAATACATTTTGTAGGAGTTACATAGATTTTAATTACAGTTTGCTTCAGCTCCCTATGACTGAAAGTTTCAAAGCTGTTTAGAATGTCTCCATCTCATCAAATATCTGGAGAAGAGTGAGAGATTTGAGACAGGAAAAATTCTCTCACTCTGTTTCACTTTATCTAAGGACTCTATAACTATCAAAAAATCTTCCTTAACATCACATGGAATATCATTGAGAAATTCCCCACTTCTCACCTGATACTTGCAATAACGAATTCTGTCTCCGCGAAAGACTACACGTACTCCAGAACCTTGCAGTGTCCATCAACAGGAAGAATGAACTATCTTATTGTTGCCACTTGATGTACTCCCTGCTAACGATCTTCAAGCCACTGGCAGCTGACGATCCAGATATACCATCATAAACCATGTTACACACAAGTATAGACAACGGTCCCCCGCCACCCCGTGTTTATCATCCAAACTCAGTTGCAATCCCACATCATCAAATTTGGCGACTCCCATGTAAAAATTTCTGCTGCTAGTACTGAAAGACAACTGAGTTACTGATTTGCGCCAACATTTCACTCTACCATATATGCGATACACAATGCGAGGGACTGATGTCGCTGGATACCCTATACCGCACCCCGTTCCAAAGTTGTGCCAATGAAAGAAGTTCCCTGTTCAACACTCGCTGGTAATATTTAAATTTGGTTAAAAAAGATGACGAAGATTTCGTTAACAGAGTGTGAGAAATTCAAATTGAAGGAGTTGATCTCGGATATGCTCAAGTGTTAAATTTTCTTTCAAGGGCTTACTGCAAACAAAGATGCAGATATATGTTCCCAGATATTAACAAAAGTAGAAAAGGACCAAAAATTAGCTTCATAAGCAGTAACAGAAGAATGGCTGAGGATTATAAATCCATGATATGACGCAGATAAAATTGATGAGTGAGATAGCTCTCATGTTCAAGTTTGTCGACCGGTAACGAATAAGAAAAAAGAGAAAAGATGTGAAGACTAAATCCATGATATGTTTGCTGTGGTCTACATTTTAAAAAATAACCGTTCGTTTAAAAATATGAAATGCTTCAAGTGCGGTAAAATGGGCCATAAAAAGTCACATTGTAGAACCTAAAAAATGATTCGTCAGAAAAAAATCACATAAACAGGTTATCGGTGACAAGAAATACGAACGAGTCTCAAAGGAAACTTGTGTATGTAAAACTTATAGCACAAACGTAAAATTGCAATTGGATACGGGCAGCGATATCTCGATAATAAACACAGATACATGATAAAAAAAAATCCGCAGGTCTAAATTAAATGAAATTTCGGAAATTTCCCGTGGGGTTTCAAGAAACGAATTATATTTTAAGGGTGAATGAATAAGTAACATTACATTTCTGGAAAAAAAAACCTTAAGAGCTAAATAATACCACAAATTTATTCAGAACCGGCTGGATGGAATTATTTAACTTATGAAACCTCCCCCATAAATCTTTCCGGTAAAAATGTAAATAGACAAATGCACCGTCAGACGAATTGAAAAAATTATTTTTAAATATTTTTCCTGAAGTGTTGTCTGACAAATTAGGTCTGCACACCAAAACGAAAGTAGGGCTTCAAATAAAACAAAACGTTACACCGACATTTAAACAAAAACGAATTGAACTGTACCGTTCGCAGCATTAGAATAGATAAACTTAGAGCTAGAGAGATTAGAAAAAATTGGAATTATCCAAATAGTGGAATATAGTCAATGGGTATCACTAACTGTGTAAAGAATAATAAAATCAGAATGTAAAGTCAGAATAATAAAAAGAATAATAAAATCAGAATGTGTGCTGATTCTTCCACTAGTTTTAACAAATATTTGAAAACGTGCCATTCTCCACTACCTACTCCGGAGGATAATTTTGCGAAATTAAACAGTGGCAAGATACTTTCAAAATTGGATATCTCTGACGCGTACCTGCAAATTAGAGTAGGCGATGAATGCTCTAAATACCTAACATTAAATGCACATAAAGGCCTGTATAAATACAACAGGTTACGGTTTGGATTAAAAGTTGCACCAGCGATTTTTCAACAGATTATGGATGCAATGTTAGTGGACTGTGAATTCGCAATTCCATATTTGGATGATATATTCATTAAAAGGGAATCTAGAGATCAACACGCAGAGCACATAAAATATGTATTCGAAAGAAATTAGATTAGGGATTACAGTTTTATTTTCAGTGAAGAAAAGTGTGAATTTTTCTTATTGAAAATAAGATCTTTTGGACAAATCATTGACAGAAATGGACGTCGACCAGACCCATCGAAGGCAGACGTAATTAAGATGATATGCCCCTGCCGAAAATATTGCAACCATACAAGCATTTTTAGGACTGACAAGTTATTACCAAAATTATATTCGAAATATGCATAAGGTGAAGGTTTCACTAAATAATCTGCCCAAGAAAAGGTATGAAATGGGAATGGTCGGAAAGTTGACAAAAGGCGTTTGATGAAATTACAAAAATATTAATATCTGATTTGTCGTTCGCGCACTTCGATCCTGCAGTAGCGATTATTGTAGCCTCAGACGCTACATAAATATAAAGATGGTAGTGGAGGCACAATGGCCCAGTGGTTAGGGCAGCGGAATCGCGGTTTCGATTCCCAGACCGGGCGTTGTGAGTGTTTATTGAGCGAAAACACCTAAAGCTCCACGAGGCTCCGGCAGGGGATGGTGGTGATCCCTGCTGTACTCTTTCACCACAACTTTCTCTCACTCTTACTTCCTGTTTCTGTTGTACCTGTATTCCAAGGGGCCGGCCTTGTCACTCTCTTTGTCACGCTGAATATCCCCGAGAACTACGTTAAGGGTACACGTGTCTGTGGAGTGCTCATCCACTTACACGTTAATTTCACGAGCAGGCTGTTCCGTTGATTCGGATCAACCGGAACCCTCGTCGTCGTAACCGACGGAGTGCTTCCATAAAGATGGTAACATGAAGGCGGTGGTTCATGCTTCATGTTCTCTGATATCAGCAGAGAAAAATTATAGCCAAAAAAAAAAAAAAGCTCTAGCGATTATTTTTGCCTTGAAAAGATTTCACAGATTTTCACAAGGTAGAAGTTGTCGTCTATAGACTGATCATCGCCCATTATTATCGATATTTGGGTCAAAGAAAGGAATTCCTATCTATACTGCTGATAGGTTACAACACTGAGTTACGATATTATTAAACTATGATTTCAAGTTGGAATATATACCATCCAAGAAATTAGGTCATACTGATTGTCTATCAAGTGCGATTTCGAAAAGTGCGGAGCCATTGGAAGATACCGGGATTGCTGTTTTGCGAGGGGAAAATGAAATTAAAAATGTTTTGAGAAACGTCATACGTGAGCTGCCAGTTATTTTACAAGACAAAATTAAAATCGGAAAACGATAAATTCATTAAAAAATTGTAAGAAATACTGAAGGCTACACAAAAAATATGCGAACCATTTCTTAATGTGTTACAATGTGTTGATGTATGCACAAAGAGTTGTAGTACCAGCCACACCACAAACGCGATTATTATAAGAATTTCATATTGGTCACCCGGGGTTTTCAGAAGTGAAATCGTTAATGAGAAGTTATGTATACTGGCCAACAATGAACTGTGACATTGAAGAACTAGTGAAAGCATGCAGATTGAGGGTCTTAGCTCCAAAAGCACGTACCACTAAATGGCAACCGTGGCCAAAAACACATGTTCCATGGATCAGACTGCATGTTGATTACGCAAGTCCACTTAAGGTTTCATCTTCCCTTGTTGTGGTGGACAGTTTTCCAAAGTAGCCGAAAGTACATAAATGTAAAAAGCCGACATCTGCGGTTACAATAAGTTTTCTTACATGAATTGCTCGCCAGGTATGGTAATCCCGATAACATTGTATTTGATAATGGAACTCAATTTACGTCAGATGAGTTCAGAAAATTTCGTCATCGAACATGTAACCACTCTGCCCTATCATCTTAGGTCAAATGGACAAGTAGAATGTTTTGTTGACACTTTCAAGAGGGCGTTGAAAAAGGCGAACAATGAAGTGATAGACAATATTGCACTCCAGCAATTTCTAACAGCATACCGAATGACAGCTAATCCGAATACACCAAATAGTTTCGTGCTTTCATGATACTTGAACAGGCTATGTATCTCAATGCAATCTTTCAGGTTCTGTTTAGTTTATTTGCTGGTATAGGTATATTTTTATGAAGTAACCTATGGCATATAGATCCATAATAGAGTTTATAAACTTTTGAAGAATCTTTAGAGTCACTCAACATTATCTGTCTGTACGCCAAACAATGTGGAAATTGAATTTGAAATAAAAAACCCACGCATTTGTAGATATTTACCTCTCACTGGATGGACTATTTTTCTTGTTTTGTTCATTCTATTGCTATTGGAATTGTAAATTATATACCTCCAAATACGTCGGATTCTGTTGCAAATTTAATTTCCACATTGCGTGGATTGGAATTGTAAATTATATACCTCCAAATACGTCGGTTTCTGTTGGAAATTTAATTTCCACATTGCTTGGTTTATAGCCACATAAAATGAAGTGACTCTAAGGATTCTTCAAAAAGATTTATACATAGATTTATATCCCGTTGATTACTCCTTAAAATAATATACCCATACTAGCAAATAAGCTAAACAGAGCCTGAAAGATTGCTTTGGGATACATTGTGTAATTAGAGGCGGCGAGCTGGCAGAAATGCGTAGCCGTATTTCGTCTGCCGTTACGTTCTGAGTTCAAATTCCGCCGAGGTCGACTTTGCCTTTCATCCTTTCGGGGTCGATAGATAAAGTATCAGTTTCGTACTGGGGTCGATGTAATCGTATTAATCCCTTTGTCTGTCCTTGTTTGTCCGCCCTGTGTTTAGCCCCTCGTGGGCAATAAAGAAATATATTTAATAAATCATAAGAACACGAAACTACTGCTAGCTTTTCAGTTGTATATTAAATTGAAATGTGTGTGTGTATGTACATACACATCCCCTAACAAACACATTCCTTTATATATTCATACATACATACGTGCACACACGTATATATATATATATATATATATATATATATATATATATATCATTATTGTTTTTACGTATTTTTGT
Organism: Octopus sinensis; assembly: GCF_006345805.1. Lineage (NCBI taxonomy): Eukaryota > Metazoa > Mollusca > Cephalopoda > Octopoda > Octopodidae > Octopus > Octopus sinensis. The sequence goes on along the minus strand of NC_043004.1, from coordinate 97,412,599 downwards.
ATTTTCATTCGTGTAACATCGTCCGTTTTCCGTCCTTGTTTTGTATACATTCGAGGCTTTCTTCCAGGGAATCTAATGCGCTTGGCTTAAATTTTCCTTTGGGGCTGGCCAGGTCGGAGCAATCTCAAGATTAATCAGCCGAAATTGCGAAGATGATCCGGTTCTTGAATGAAGATTGAAGGCTTCGAATGTCCCGTCTGTGTTTTTTGTGTCGTCTTCTAAATGTTTCACGTTCTTGTCCCAGTTTGTATTTTTTTACCTTCTTGGGATCTTTCCTTCTCCTTGTTTCCGACGAAGAACTCCGCTCGAAACATTAAACCCTCCTTCCCTTCTTTCCTGAGCGTCAAATAATACTTTAATTGTTCCCGTCCTCGCGTTGCTGTGTTTTTTTCTGTGTTTTCTTGTTTGGATTAACTATATATATATATATATATATATATATACACAGACACACATATATAGGAATAGGGCATGCTCAAATCAGTAGGGAAGGAGAGGTGCTGTGGTAATGCCATATGTATAATGGCAACAACCCATTTGTTGTGGCGATGACCAATGTAGGTTAGAATTATCAGATAACTACAGGGAGTGGGATCGCGTTTTAGGGTTTCAACTAAGATACAGACAATAGCAGTTTAGAAAAGTGTGTCGTTGGGAAGGAGTAATACAAAATATTAGGAGGGAGGTTATAGTGTAGAGGAATAAAGAGATCAGGAGTAATTTTAACTGGTTATAATGATGTCAGTTATAGAATTAAACCAAAAGTAGTATTGAAAGTGTAAGTTCGCAGAGATTGAATAAAATATTAAGTTATTATTAGATTCGAATAAAGTGAAGTATAACAGATTAAGATAAAATAAAATTAAATTAAATACACGCAAATAAAATATATTAATTTAATTTAACTAACGTTTTTAAATAGATAATGTATAAATTATGAGCTAGGTGAAGAGAGAAAGTATAAGTAATACAGCAATGTATGACGAGTTAAAACAGATGAATACGATAAAAATCTAAATATACTAACTTAATTAAATAAGCTTATGCTATATCTTAACTACGTTTACATAAAAGTAAAGTGTCAGAGAATTATACAGAGAGGTTCGTCTTACTGCATTTAGATTTGTAGTAAAATCAAAAAGTCTTATAGAATTTATGAACACTAAAGGACAATGGGATCTTTTCCTTTTGAACGGCACATGTCAACACAATTTCTAGTTAACTAAACACTTTTAAACTTCATAAACTGGTAGAATGTGTTTATAAAGCATAATTTTTTCTTGGCTTTATTGAGAAAATTCTATAGTTTGTAAGATATTTCCACTTTAATTTCGAGCATTTCGGCAATTTTAACCAATCGCTGGAGTCCATTTGGGGTGAAAACATTCCGTGCTGCATGAATATGTCCCTCGTTTAAGAAACAGATTGGGTTTATTTACATTTGCGAAGAAAAAAAGTTACCCTTCCCCAACCCTAACCCCACCCCTAACCCTAACCCTAAAACAGATTGAAATGCAATAGATCGATACTAGGGTTATAATTATGGGTGACAATTTCATACGACACCGCTACGGAAAATGGGATTTTTTTCTAGCGGTGTCAAATGAAAATGTCACACATAATTATAACCCTAGAGAGAATGCTTCATATTGTGTATTCAAAAATTGTGTTGGGTTGTGTTCTTGTATTTGTTTAAATTCTCTCAAGCATAAACAACACGGAGCATTTTGGTCCTGGTACAGAAGAGTGAATAACGAACCATGTTATATCGTATGGTATATTTGTTCCGAAGTTTGCGTATATAGTCAACTAGAGGAGTAGGTCTGCTGTGGTTTTCATATTTGAAAGCATTTAAAATTAACAGTCGCTCCAATGTAAACCTTGTTAGAGTTTTGCTGTCTGTCTAGTGCCGACTTATATTACGTTACATCTTCTGTAGTTAGCTTGTAAAGGGCAATTATCAAATACTATAAAGTTACAATTGGAACTATTTAGTTTAGCGTTCTGCTTATTAAGTGAATTACTATCGGTGTAACTAAAAATAACCAATCATGTGTTAAGTTACGTTCGTCCAATTCGTATTCCTCATCTGTGCAATATTCTGGGGTGTTGTCAGTGTTATGAATGCTATTATTGTTAAGATTGGCTGTATTAGAAGTATTGGTGATAGAGAACATCGATGTTCCAGTCCCTTGAGAGTTAATTAATCCTACGCAGTTGCCGTGCTTGGTTGTGTAATCACTATTACTGTTGTTGTTGTTACTGTTGCTGCTGCTGCTGTTGTTGTTGGTGGTGTTGGTGGTGGTAGTGGTGGTGGTGATGGCAGCGGTGGTGTGTTGTTGTTGTTCGTAGATTGTGAGTTATGTATGTCAAATTTGCGCCTGTTAGATGCAACTACGATTTATCTGATATTAGGTGTAGCTGAATAAGATAATTTAAAAGGGGATACATTAAAAATTGAGCGGTATTTATGCTGTGGTAGGAAATTGGATTTAATAATGGCGAAAAATTGCTTAGATAGGCCCTTAACATTGAAAGAGAAGAGAATGTATTCCAAAATATAATTCTTCCCCGCTTTTATTTGATAATCTTGGGGCCATGTAATTGAAGTTCCTAGAAGGTATCTGCAATATGATTTTATCCCCAGGTTTATTTATCGTGTGAGTTCTGTTGGGTTTAAGGCAGGCCGTTGGACGTGTTCTGTGTGTTGTTTGTTATGGAGTGAGGGACTGAGATACATATTTCCATATCTAGTGGGTATTTTTATGTTCGTAGCTTTCGAGAGACTAGAACTAGGATTTAAATGTGTTGTGTAATTCTTCTTGGTGTTAGGTAAGAATTTTATATTGTGAGAAAACCCACTGGCTGATAGTGCTTGATTATAATAGGTGGCATCATCATCATCATTGTTTGACCGTGGTCGATACAATGTAATTTACCACGCTACGCCAGACTTCACGGTCCATCATGGCATTGCGGAGGTCCTGTTGCTGGATGCCTGTATCCCTGGAGATTACATCAGGGTAGGAGAGTGTGCGCCCTCTGGTATTGCGAGTAGATGACTTCCAGAGGAGAAGAGTAGAAATTACCTCTTTTTCAGCTCTACAACAATGTCCAGCAAACTGGACTCTCTTACCTTTCACAAGAGATGACACAGGTGGTAGTTTCCCATATATTTGCATGTATGCCATAGGTGGCATACTTATTAAAGACTTTTTCAGTTGCAGACAAATTGGAAATTCTAAAGGAGATACCATAACTTATGCTTTATAAAACAGACATATGGTTATTAGGGTGATTAGCAACATTCTTTAGATACTCATTAGACATACGGGACTAGAATACAAGAAGAGTTTAAATCAAAGGTTATGTTTCCAAATGTAGTCCTTAAGTTAAAGTTAGCGAAGTACTTATGGAGAGTTTTTCTGGTTCTCTTGAGTGCCGGTTTCGATAGGCCGGTAGTGATGAGAAGATTGCTGTCACAATAAAGTCTACCACGATTTGTAGGAAAGTATAGACAAAGCTGTTAACAGAGGTGTAGCACGACTAGGTCAGTGACCTGAGTTGAGTCGGATGAAGCCATGGATATGCGGAAAAAAATCAAAATATATATGTGGCTGGCTGCTTTCATTTTCCATCCTCCAAATTCACTCGCATGGGCTTGGTCAGTCTGTGGCAATAGTAGAAGACCGTCGCCAAAGGTTCCATGTGCAATGGGACTGAACCCAAAACCAAGTTATATGGAAGCAAACTTCTTAGCACAGAGTCATGTCTGTGCCTATACATACACACACACGCGCACACACAAACAAACACACACACACACACACAAACATATATATATATATACATAAAGTTAATCCAAACAGGAAAACACAAAGAGAAAACACAACAACACGAGGACGTGGAACAAGTATAGTATTATTGGACGCTCAGGGAAGAAGGAAAGAAGAAGGGTTTAACGTTTCGAGCGGAGCTCTTCGTCAGAAACATAGGAAAAGGAAAGATCCAAAGAAGGGAAGACGGAGGAAAAAATCGCCAACGGTACACACGCGGTCACATTTTGAATGACATACATACATAGATACGTATATGTGTGTGCATATACATGCACACACATACCCATGAACACACACGAACATACATAGATACTAAATGCAATGAACACAAAATAACAGAAGACAACACAGGTAAAGCAAGCCTTAACAAATGGTGTGTTAACTTAACGCTTGAAAGCAGTGAAAACGTCATAAGTCTTTGACGCTAGTCTTTCATAAGAAGAAAAATATGAAAAAAGTAGAGAGAAAGAGTGAAAGAGATGCGTAAGTGACTTTTTGAGTGGGTTATTGCGTGTAAAGGTGAGCGAGTGTGAATGTATAGTGGTGCAGGATACTGGTAGTATTAGGTCTTGGTGTTGATGCGTATGTGTAATCTTATTTGTGAGAGGAAAAGTGTGAAAGTGCTGAGGTAACTGTAGGTGTCAGTGTGAGTAGGTGGCAGCAGCAGCTGTGAGCAAAAGAAGTTGGTGGCAGGTGTGAGTGTGATGTGAAAACGAAGCTAAGAGGAATGTGGAGATAGTGGTAGAAATGTATGTAGTGGTTTGAATGTTAGTACTGTTGGGAGAGAAGTGAGAGAAGAAAGGTTAAAAAAAAAAGAAAGAAAGAAATGTTATAATGCAACACTAGCACAAAAGAAAGAAATGTCTTGTGATTTTGTGAAATACATAGAGTGGCAAGATGAAGGTGAAAGAGATGTGTTTGTTTGTTCCTTCTCGAGCCATGCCTGGATCATAAGGGTCGGTTTGCCGGTTTCCTTGGCGTATAGGTTCTCCCACCTGGACGGGACGCCAGTCCATCGCAGGTGAGCTGCCAGATGCAGGAGGAAAGAGTGAGAGAAAGTTGTGGCGAAAGAGTCAGTAGAAGTTTCGCCATTACCTTCTGCTGGAGCCGCGTGGAGCTTAGGTGTTTCGCTCATAAACACACACATCGTCCGGTCTGAGATTCGAACTCGCAATCCCACGACCGTGAGTCCGCTGCTTTAACCACTAGGCCATGTGCCTCCTCTAAAGAGATGTGTACTCGTGTAGGAATGTGAGGTAAGGTGTCATAAATTTCATCAAGGGCTTTGTTGTTATCAATGGCTCAAAGTATGTGTCTGCTTTTAGCTTATCGGTAATTGATGCTTTCCTCGATATCTCATTCGATGATGTTTAACAATCACAACCTACATTAAAGTACCATCCAAATAATTGCTACCAAGAAAACCATTTGTGTTAATATGACATCTGTGCTTAATTCCATGTTCTAATTTGAAAGATTTCCACTATCTCATCCGATATCATTTGATAAACGTGTGTCAATGATATTACGGGCATTTGTGGGGGTTTCGTAACGGTGGAGTGGATTCCAAATCATTTTCTTCTCAACAATGTTGGAACTTCCTACGAATTCGATGAGGTTTCAGAATTGCTCGATAAGAATCGGGAGTTTAAGAATCTGTTCAATACATGATTTATCGCTTTTAAATCCTGCTTGCTCTGCCGTTATCACATGTTTTATGGTGTTTATCATCAAAAACGATCGTTATAAATCGTTGAATGATTGATAGGGCCCTGATACAAAGCACTTTTGGCACTAGAACGAACTCCTTTTTTATTAGTTAGGCTTCTTTCTACCCTTTCCATCAGCACTTTGTGTCTCCTCCATATCTGCTATAGTAGCGTTAGCAAATTGACAGTGCCGTTGATATCATATCCAGATACATGCACTTGCACCCCACCCTCACAAACACAATCACACGCATAATCATTCATATATAGACAGATAAGGGTATCGATTGGCTGATTCTTTAGAGCATTGAATGCAATGCTTTGTAATATTTGTTTCGGCTTATGCACTGACATCCAACCGATGTCAAGTTTGCATTTTATCCTTTCGGAGTCGATATATAAAGTTCCAGTCAATTACTGAGGTACTCTCTTCTTCTACAAACCCCTCTTCTTTCTCTCTCCCTCCTTCCCCCCTTTCTCTCTCTCTCACTCTCTCATCATTTCTCCACTCTCCCATTTTCTCATTAATGGAATTGGCTGTATTCAGGTTCGGAGGCGATTGAGCTTCAGAAAGTTTAAATAGGTGCAGAAAATACTGCATGTAAGAATGGTAACCCTACTGTACTATCAGGAGCTGGGGACTCTCCACCACTTGATGAATGTATAATTTCGGTTTGGTAATTGTAGTAATCCACAATTACAAAGAATTCGTTGTTATAACGTAAAGAGACTTAGTGTTAATTGACTTACTAAAACGTCGTCAGATCTTACTACTCTCTAACACTAAATACTGTCATAATATCTGTCCACATTATGAGATGACAATAAACAGCAACCATAAATACGCAAATATATACATATTTGTATACATATGCATGTGCGTGTGTATGTATGTGTGTGTGTGTGTGTGTAAATATGCACCAATATAGAAGTTTATATATGTGAATACGCATACATATACACATATAAGTATATAAACACACACATACATATATGCTTACATATATATATGTATAACACATACACACAGATATATGCATATATATATATAAATATATATTATATATATATATATATATATATATATATATATATATATGCATATATCTGTGTGTATGTGTTATACATATACATGTTACTGTCCCCGGTACTTAGCGGTTCGACAAAAGACACCGATAGAATAAGTACTGGGCTTACAAAAGAATAAGTTCTGGGGTCGAGTTGCTCGATTAAAGGCGGTGCTCCAGCATGGCCGCAGCCAAATGACTGAAACAAGTAAAAGAGTAAAAGAGTATGTATGTATATGTGTGTGTTTATATACTTATATGTGTATATGTATGCGTATTCTCATAAATAAACTTCTATATTGGTGCATATATATATATATATACGTATGCACACATACATATGCAGATATATATGTAAGTATGCATGTACATGTGCATGCGTGCAGATGCATATATAAATCACATTGCAAACGTTTATTTATTTTTTTACTTGTGGCATCATGTCATACAACGAAACAAAATCTGAAAGTATTATCTCCTGACACGTTTACAAAGTCTTCTTTCGTAACGTAGCGTTAGAATCTATGCAATGACGGTCTTGTTGAAACAACGAATACGACGAACATATAGTTTTAACGAAATTTTTCAAATATATGGTGATTTAAAAATTCAGTTCAGACAATTTAATAGGATATGTCATCTACACAGTAGTAGAGATGGAGGCAGAATGAGACGGAGGCAGAATTAGATGGAGGCAGGATGAGATGGAGGCAGAACGAGACGGAGGCAGAATGAGACGGAGGCAGAATTAGATGGAGGCAGAATGAGACGGAGGCAGAATGAATTGGAGGCAGAATGAGATGGAGGCAGAATGAGACGGAGGCAGAATTAGACGGAGGCCGAATTAGATGGAGGCAGAATGAGACGGAGCCAGAATTAGATGGAGGCAGAATGAGATGGAGGCAGAATGAGATGGAGGCAGAATGAGATGGAGGCAGAATTAGATGGAGGCAGAATGAGACGGAGGCAGAATGAGACGGAGGCAGAATGAGACGGAGGCAGAATTAGATGGAGGCAGAATGAGACGGAGGCAGAATGAGACGGAGGCAGAATGAGATGGAGGCAGAATGAGACGGAGGCAGAATTAGATGGAGGCAGAATGAGATGGCACAGAATGATGGAGAAAAAGAAAGAGTGAGAAACAGAGAAGAGCACAGGTCATTTCTTATGGATGAAAAAATTAGCATAGTGCAGCAGTGACTATTTAAACTTATTTTTATGAGAGTGACGCTATACATATAAAATTTACATGACTAATATAGACTTTTAGAATAAGGACTATGGACACCATTGAAGAAAATATGCTCTGAATGTATTTCAGTTCTATATTCAAGAGAGGAGGAATTATGTACATTATTTTCATTTGTCGGATTTTTGCTTTTTGTTAATACAACGTTTTGGCGGATGTACCCACCAGCCTTCATCAGGTGTCTTGGGGGAAATTTCGAACCTGAGTTTTCATTCTTAAAGTATTTTTCGATGTTATTATTGTTATTATTGTTATTATTGTTATTATTATTATTATTATTATTATTATTATTATTATTATTATTATCGACTTTGCCTTTCATCCTTTCGGGGTCGATAAATTAAGTACCAGTTACGCACTGGAGTCGATGTAATCGACTTAATCTGTCTGTCTGTCCTTGTTTGTCCTCTCTGTGTTTAACCCCTTGTGGGTAGTAAAGAAATATATTATTATTATTATTATTATTATTATTATTATTATTATTATTATTATTATTATTATCTTTTTTTTTCCTCTTTTTTCAAATTTGCTACCATTTCTTGCCGAGTGTCTTCCCGACTCCTAGGGTAAAGAAACTCGTAGTATACATTGGTAGGCCATTAAACTAAACTCACTAGTTCGTTCATTTTTTTAAAAGTTAAATTAAAATACATGGGTAGTAATAGTTCTCACATCGACAATGCTCTTCTCAATACGTGTGATGTACCAGTTAAGACAATCTTTTGCACTTCTTGCAGGGATGGTAAGCCAGGGATCATTCTCATATAATTTTCGGTTCCCTTCTTGATCATTCCTAGTGCTCCTACGATCACTGGT
>NC_043004.1:97386419-97398919 GCF_006345805.1 Octopus sinensis | reverse complement strand
GGCAAGTGTCTTCTGCTATAGCCTCGGGCCGACCAAAGCCTTGTGAGTGGATTTGGCAGACGGAAACTGAAAGAAGTCCATCTTATATATATATGTATATATATATATATGTGTGTGTGTGTGTGTATATGTTTGTGTGTCTGTGTTTGTCCCCCCCCCCACAACATCGCTTGACAACTGATGCTGGTATGTTGACGTCCCCGTAACATAGCGGTTCGGCAAAAGAGACCGATAGAATAAGTACTAGGCTTACGAAGAATAAGTCCTGGGGTCGATTTGCTCGATTAAGGCGGTGCTCCAGCATGGCCGCAGTCAAATGACTGAAACAAGTAAAAGAGTAAAAGAGTAAGTAATTCTATTAAAGCTGGTCATTGTGGTTCTCTTTGACAGCTTCTGCTCATGTTCTTACCACTTTTCTATCACTTCAGACCATAACTAACCACTATGCATACGCAAAACAAACAGAATGTATTTGGCTATGCTGTCAAAGCATGCAATTGGAATAAGACTATTGAATAATAAAAGGTAACAAATACATCCATCAGTAGATACAGTTTTTAATCCACAAAGGCATAGCACTTTATTAGGATTTTAATATTTTAAACTCACCTCAGATTTATTAACTGCTAACACAGTACATCACAGAGAAAGGTTAATGATTAACAACACAGACTACCGTTTAGATATCTAAATATCTTTACTGGTATGTCAAACCTATCGCAAATACAGTCGACCTATGTAGGAATGGAAATCAGAACAATGAAAAAGAAAGCAGATACAGTAACCCATTCGGCTCAATCTCCGCTCCTCCACCGTCGTTTTGATTATATTTTACAGTACAATAAAGCTAATGCATAGACAGTAAGACTATAGAATTCTTCACAGCAGTAGATCTGGTTTTAATATGATAGGAATGTATTTTGAATTAGATGAGTCTTCAACAAACTCATACTGGTTAAGAAAGAGAGAGAAAGAAAGAAGGAAGGAAGGAAGAAAGAAAGAAAGAAAGAAAGAAAGAAAGAAAGAAAGAAAGAATTAATGAATGAAAGAAAGAAAGATTCAGAAATAGAGATTCAGTTACAACAGCATGAGGGACTTTTTAAAATTAGTTTATTAGTTTTCCATGTGCAGCAACACAGCCTAAAGGAAATTTATCTGTGGGAGCTGAAGGCAAAAATATGAAATTCAACTTGAGAACAATTTATTAGTTAACTGAATAGTGAATGAATGGTTTGTAAATGAAATAAATGTAACTGTTCGATGATGTAAAAATTATCTTTAAACACATGGCATAGATTCATAAGGTTTTGTAAATGTACCACGGAATAATGGAGAGCTGCTAGCATATTTGGCAAATATACCAGGGAGCTTGCCAAGAGATGTAGATCTTATTCATACAAAGAGCTTGCTTGTTTTTGTTGTCCTGTCATTTGTATCTTTCCTAACACCACGTTTACAGAAGAAAATACAGAGACAAATAAAATAATAATAATCAAAGGATAAAATACACACACACACACACACACATATACGAATCACCATCCTTGCTATCATTGTTGATGTCATTATCATCATCGTAATCGTCATCGACATCATAATAGTTTTTCATGATTATCATCAAATGTTTTTATGTACGCTTTCCCATACCTGAATAGATTTGACAGGTGTTTTTCTCCAGAATTGCATCACATCATTTAAGGTTGCACTTTGTCTAATTCTTTGTGCAGTTCAATTGTCTAAGATAAAATCTTCGCCATTTCACTCCATTTCCATTTTGGTCAATATCTTCTCATGTACCTTGTACTCAGTTAGCTTGGTAATTCTTTACCTCTTTGGTAGATTTTGTAAACCTCAGTCGGCCGGGATGTACATTACCGATAATTGAGTACTTTGCCAAATATTTTCTTATTTCTTCATCTACAGACTTCTCTTTTTCACTAGCCCATTTTTTACCACCTTCACATCATACTGCTTGTGTGACGAGGAATGATATTGGATTTGTTTCATTCCACCTTTCATGCAACATACATCCTGTGTAAAGAAGGATGTCATTCAACTGCCCTCCACTCCCATGTTCAAAGAGGCTCTGGACAACTGTGGCGACTATTTATAAAACTTTATATAACAAAAACAGTTTTTTTTTACATGGCTTAAGCTCATTATACTCTTCTGCCAATAAATTTAGAATAAAAAAATAAAATAAAATAAAATATTTCCATGTTTAATCCATTTTAGCCATTCAATCTTTATATCACTGTTTCTCAACTATTTTTTTTACTTATGGACCACTTCGATTCCCATTTTACCCGGATGGAGACCTAGCCAGTCTATGCTTAAAGAACAATATATTTCTATAATTAAATATTATGAAGAATTGTATTTTAAAAACTGTCAAAATATTTTGTGTATTGTCGAAGTATAACCAATTTATTACTCATAAACTTTAACAACAAAATCTTATATGGATCCCCAAGGGCCATAGCGAACCCGGTTGAAGACCACAGCTCAACCTAATTGATACCGATCGCTCTGTATTAGCTTCACCCATCTTTATGGCTATCCATGACATGTCATCTCTCACATTACCCCTCCTGTAAGACTTCTTGCTGCACACATGATACTGTCCTGTTTTTTCTCTCTCATCGCATTGATACCCCTACTTCCATTACGCTGTCTCAATCCTATGTCACGTGTCTCTTTCTTCCCACCATGATACTCCTATCGTTTTTAACTCGATCCCCTTATCAACAACTAACATATAACTTTCATTCTTACTGTTCCTTCTTCTGTAACTTTGTCATCACTATTGTATTGTTCCTCACATTATTTTCTCTGTCTCTTCTATCTCACTCACCCTAGTTTATTCTCTTTCATCCCTCACATTTCTGCTCGTCCGCTTCGGCCACGTTGACTCAAACAGCAAAGAAAACGTTAAGTAGACTTTTAGTGTCGTTAGGGATAAGGGCAAAACATTTAGTGGTGGTACAACTATAAAATAAACCAAGTACACTCAGTAAAATGATTGGAATTAGGAAACGGATTCTGATGTTGCAACATTTATAAAAGTACAATGCGCAGGAGAGTTGTGGTCTCTGATGTACAACAAATAGTATTAACTTGAAATATGAACTGACTTTTATGATGATGACCACTCCAATGCATACCAGATGAAAAGCAGACATAATGTGATGTTATTGTAAGCACACAGCCGCGTACACACACGTACACACAAGCAGGAGTACTACCAATGCCGCTGCCGCCAATAGCAACAACACAAATACTGATTTATTCATATATGGTACGACATCCAACAGTTTGCATGATCCAGTGTTATGAACTATAGGCGCATGCGCACGCAAACACATATGTATATATATATATATATATATATATATATATATTATATATATTATATATATTATATATATATATATATATGCATGTATGCATATGTATGTATGAATATATGTAGGCATAATACATGTGTGTATACTTATATATATATATATATGTATATATATATGTATGTATTTATGTATGTATGCATGTATATATGTATGTATGTATGTGAGTGTGTGTGTGTGTATATATGTATATATGTCCATATTTGTATGTATATAATATGTGTATGTGTGTATAATACACAATCACACAAACACATACACACACTCACACACACACACACATATATATATATATATTATATATATATATATATATAATATAGTGAGTAATACTGGATTATGCAAACCACTGTGTGTTGCAGCAAATTTGAATAAAACGATATTTATAGCAGTGTGTGTATGTAAGCAATTTTATAGGTTTCCAAATACAAAGATATTTCTATCTGTGCCTGCACACACATACGCACACACACACATGCACACACACACACACACACACACACCACACACACACACACACACACAATTATGCGAATATACAAGCACATAGCAGGAGAGCTTCAAACGCACACGTACACACTTCATACAGAATCTTGAAAACACATAAAATCTCCAGGTATTATTCATTATAGATTATTATCTGTGTATCATTTCTTTCATCTAACATCTTATCTTATTTTATTTAGTATTTAACCACGTTTTCGTTTTTAGATTTATTTCAAGAATTCTAGGATTTTTTGCCATTATATTGCAATATAACTGCCATCATTTATTGACTTTTAAATCCTGGAATTTGGTTTTATTGCTTAATCCAAATGTTATTTAAAATTCTTTCATATGATATGTGTATCGCCATAGATTCTTTGCAAAATTATATACAATAGTAGATCTATATTCATAAATATTTATGTTTTTTTATGTGTGTGAATGTTTAGATAAAAACGTATGCTTACACACCAAGCCCCCACCCCACACACACATATACATTCAGGCTTACATACAAATGTATGTATTTGTACGCATACCTTATAGGGTTAAATGCACAAGGATATATATATGAATGCGTAGAGATGGTTATATATACTCAGATATATAGATATAAAAGTATATATACATGCATGCATACATACATACATACATACATACATACATAAATATAAATATATATATATATATATATGTATGTATATGAATCTATTCATATACATATATATGTATATATATATATGTGTGTGTGTGTGTATACACACAAACAGTCATAAAGTGATTGATAGCAAGAAAAAGATGGCGATAGTTATGCACAAAAATTGGGATATACAAGTATACACATGTATGCACACACACTTGTATGTATGTATATATGTATGCATGTATGTATGTATGTATGTATGTATGTATGTATGCATGTATATATATATATATACACACACATATATATACATATATTTATACAGATTTATAAAAATATACGTAATATATATATATATATATAATTTATATATAATATATATAGACATTACATATATATCATATATATGCATGTGCATAACTGTGAATACATAGATTTTTCATAATTCTCATATTCCCAATTTTGTGAATATGAGTGTGTGTGTGTATTCATATATTTACATTCATACATACATATACATATATATATATGTGTGTGTATATATATATATAATATATATATATTTATATATATATATATATGTATATATATATATATATATATGTATATATATATTTATGTATATATATATATGTATGTATATATATGTATATATATGTGTGTGTATGTATGTATATATGTTTATACACATACGTACATGCATATTTATATATTGCCTATATAGATAGAAATATATTTGCGTATGTTGGTTTTATATATTTACCCATATTAATATAGAAAGAATTGGTGTGAATCAATTTTATTAGCCCCCCAAGTCCATGTCTGCTTAACATCAAAAGCTTTATCAATAATGAAATTCAAACCTTACTTAGACTGTATCAATGAAAACACTGCTACAATGCTTCCCTCTTTGATGATTTACTGATGATAATTCTCGCAATTCTCACATCACTCCTGAAATTCTTTCCTCTCTTCCTTCTCCGTTATTATTTCTTTCCCGCATTCCGTCTTTTTATATCAGCCCCTCTTCATGTTACTGACATACAGACAGACACACTGACATATATGCAAAATACCATCAATCTTAAAAGTTTGCAGGGAACACTTATGCCAAAAGAAGTTATCCTAAGGCTTCAGATATTTTTATTCGCCAAAATAATGTTTCACGTTTTTGTTTGTAGCGTTATTATTCCTTACATAAAATGCACATATAATACATACATACATATGTATATATATATATATATATATATATATATATATATATATATATATGTATGTATATATATATATATGTATGAATATTTACTTGTTCATAATATTATATATATATACACACACACATATAACAGAAAAGTACAAGTTAACAGTTCATCGATATAATATTTCACAGAGAAAAGTGCTGTTGTTTATAAACTAGTATTATTCCTGTTCATCAATGTCAATATATTTATTCAACTAGAAAAGGTTTTTTAGTTGATGTTAATGGATAGTTCAGTGGATCATCGTGGCGTGCGTTATGTTGTTTTCCATGACTTGATTCGAGGAGGGGACACACAGACACAGTGTCTGCGTTGCAATACACAGACATATGTATTTCACATATTCTTTTGTTCTTTTACTTGTTTCAGTCATTTGACTACGGCCATGCTGGAGCACTACCTCAATGTGTTATATTCGAATAAATTGACCCCAGAACTTATTCTTTGTAAGCCTAGTTACTTATTTGCCGAACCACTAGATTACAGGGATGTAAATACTCCGCCATCGATTGTCAGGCGATGGCGATGGAGGCAAACACAGACATAAACACACACACACACACACACACACACACACACACACACACACACACACACACACACACACTCACACACATACACACACACACACACACACACATATATATATATACATACATATATACGACAGCCTTCTTTCAGTTCCCGTCTAACAAATCCACTCGCAATGCTTCGGTCAGCCCGAGGCTATAGTAGAAAACATTTGCCCAAGGTGCCACGCAGTGGGACTGAACCCAGAACCATGTGGTTGGGAAGCAAGCTTCTCACGTTTCTCTATATCCGTTTATAATTACATACACTCAATCAGATAACCCACCACATATTCGTCTTTATTTAACAATATATTCATACATATGTGTGTATGCGTTTGTGTGTATCTGTGTATGCGTGTGCCCGTGCGAGCGTGCGTGTGTGCACGTGTGTATGTATGTGCCAATTCGGGAAAATACTTCTTACGCTCTCTACTAATGCAAATGCACCAGGCTAATAAATAATTCTTTGATCGGTGTCCATCAACAGTCAACTTTGGAGGTGTACAAAAAAAGCATAAATATTGGGCTTTATTCATTTATTTGTGCATTGTAAAGTTACAGCTGTTTCCGTTATGAATTTTGGGCACAGTCACAGTTCCGTTGAACTATTCGTTCGATTGAATGATTGAAAATAGTAAAAGACTGTTTAAAATGCTATTGTCTTCGGAGTCAGGATATGTGGCAAAGTAAATTTTTGAAAAAAAGCTATAAAGATATGGAATGAGAAGGAAAGAAAACAGAATGGGAGAACAGGTAACAACTACAGAATAATAATAATAATAATAATAATAATAATAATATAATAATAATAATAATAATAATAATAATAATAATAATACCAGCCAATGTACGCGAATAGCCCAGAAGGAATATAAGAGACGTCACGACAATATAGCCAGGCTTGTCAATTGGACGCTTTGCAACAACTATGGACTTGACAGAACAAAAACTTGGTACGACCAGAAACCCGAAGGCACCATCGAAAATAAAAATGCAAAGGTCCTATGGGATTTTATGATTCAGTGCAACCATGAGATAGAGATTAGGAAGCCAGACATAGTCTTCATTGAAAAAGAAAACAAACTATGCTGGATCATAGATATAGCATGCCCAGCTGACAACAAGGTATGTGATAAGGAAGAAAGAAAAGACGAGAGATATGACAAGTTAGCTTGGGAGGTTAAGCAGTTGTGGTCAATGAACAAGATGAACCAATAATTATCAGAGCCCTGGGATCAGTGTGTAAAAATCTCGAGAAGTACATGGAACAAATAGGGTCTGCAATAAGGGTGGAGCACTTGCAGAAAACAGCACTGCTTGGAACCGCTTGAATACTCCGGAAGGTGTTCGAAAAATAAGAGGTGTCAGCCTAATTGTAGCAGCAAAAACAAACAACTTGAGAAAAAATATATATGGAAAGAATATGTTAGAAAAATATAGCGCCAGTGGAACTTGGAACGAGACAGTGGCACACATTATGGAAGACTGCCCCACAGGAAGAGATTTAGAAAAACATTGCTTACTTCAAGCACATACATTACATTACACAAAAAATGAGAAAGACCTTCTCAAATCGTATTTTCTCCTCTGCATATCAAACTAGGCCTCATTAAACAATATGTAAAAGCTTTAGATACAAACGGCGAGTGTTTCAAATACATAACTTCAAACTTTCTAAGTTTAACTTATGAAAAGATCGAGGCAGAAATTTTTGACGGTCCAGAAATAAGAACATTAATTAAAGACTGTGATTTTATTAATGTCATGAATGAACGCGGAAAAAAAATGCAAATTTCTCATTCATGGACTTTACAGAAAACTTTTTAGGCGATTATAGGGCAGATAGCTACGAAGAAATCTTAAAAACAACTTTTAAGGAACTACAAAGAGTTAGGTTGCAATATGAGCGTAAAACCGCCGTTTTTGAATAGTCATCATGACCAATTTCCAAGTAATTTAGGTGTTGTAAGTGAAAAACAAGGGGAAAGGTTCTACCAAGATATCAAAATTGTAGAGGAACGGTACCAAAGCTGTTCGGATTCTCACATGATGGTTGACTACTGTTGGTACTTGAGAAGAGTCCTGCCATCAACAAGCAAATATGCTGGAAAGTTTTATAAAAGAAAGTTTTTGCCAGGGTGAAAGATTCGTATCTCCTTTTTATTATTATTATTATTATTATATTATTATTATTATTATTATTATTATTATTATTATTATTATTATTATTATTATTATTATTATTATTATTATAATCATCATCATCATCATCATTATTATTATTATTATTATTTATTATTATTATTATTTATTATTATTATTTTGTTATCTTAAGCCATTTCCATTGTTATAATGTATTTTTATAGTAATCTGAACTGCTTGTATTCATGAAAATTAAAAATAAATTTGAACACATGACTAAATTTTTTAGCCCTAATTTGAAAAATTTGGAAAACGGCACATAGGCTGTTGAAAAGAATCAGTATCTGAGAGAGTCAAACCGAGTTAAAATTCGTATTCAGTACACCCAAATTACTTAGTATCAAGTGTCAGATATCATTCAATAGAATGTGTTCCTCAGTGTAATAATAATAATTTTAACAACGCGAGTAGTGATAATAAGGCTCTAAATAATAATTGTAACTGGAAAGAACCTAATAAGTGCCAGTTAAATAAACAATGCCTCGTGACAAACATAGTGTCTTAGTGCTCGGTTGTTATTGATAATGTGTACAATTGCATTGCATGTTGCACAACAGCTTTCAAACTATGATTTTATAACCATGTCTCACTATTTTGACACAGAAATAAGAAAAGCTTGATATCCCTTATTTAGTTAATTTCGCACTTTGAAGACAAGTATGACTTAGAGTACTCGATACTGAGCAGAGCGCAATCTTATGACGTAGGACAAAGGAAAAGAAAATTTACCTAGAAGAGACATTCTTAATATTTACATCAGAGTATGACATCAAAAATAAAAGAGAAGAATTAGCTATACGATGTAAAGATATTTAAAATAAAATATTTGCACTATTCCCTAGATAAATGAGAATCAATCAGGTGAGGTACTGGATAAGATAAAACTCATAAATAATGATCTGTGAAATTAGGGAGGATACTGACTTAATTTAAGTAGTAAAGCTAATATTTTTAGCTTCCTTGGTTTGCTTAGTTACTTAGCTATCAGAAGACATACATACACGTCAATCAGTATGTCTTTTCTTTTTGTTTTGGAGGGTGTGAAGGAGGATTCCGTTTATATTATATCTTTATTATATTTTACATTTTTTTCTTTTTTTGTTGTTATCCTCTTTGTTGTTATTCTTATTACTTTTTGGCATCTTTTATAATTTGTTTATTTTTCTATTTCTTTATTATTGCGTATTTGCCCATATCAATCACATCATTATACTTCTGTTACTTTGCATTGCGTGGGATTATGTTCTTTACCTCATTATACTTTTATTTCAAAGTACCTGCTTGTGCCCCCTACTCCACTGTATCGTATCTGCTTGTGCCTCCTACTCTACTGTATCGTATCTGCTTGTGCCTCCTACTCCTCTGTATCTTATACTCTTTACTCTCTCTTTTACTCTTTTACTTGTTTCAGTCATTTGACTGCGGCCATGCTTATTCTTTGTAAGCCCAGTACTTATTCTATCGGTCTCTTTTGCCGAATCGCTAAGTGACGGGGATGTATAAATATAATATAATATAATATATATATATACATATATTGGCCTGCTTGCTTAGCCAGCGGGGTGGCGTCATTTGAAGGCTAAAACAATACGAAGCGCATTGTGACCAGCGATGTGTAGCAACATCTGATAGCCTGGTCGGTCACGTGATCACGTGATATATATATATGTGTGTGTGTGTGTGTGTGTAATATAGACGTATATTATATATATATATATGTTATATGTATATGATATACATATATGCATGCATGTATGTATATATATGTATAATATATATATATATATATTTAATATATATGTAATATGTGTGTGTATAAGAAAAGGCTTTAATAATGGGCACTATACATTTATTTAATAGTGCATTGCAGACTTACATCTGCTTCTGATAAGCATTTTGGGTGCGGTCATGGTTCCATTTATTCAATCAATCGATTGATCGATCGAAATTAATGAGCGACCATTAAAAATGCTTTCATCTTCAGAGTTTGCACAGCAAGTTGCAAAGTAAATAAAAACAAAATATAGATAGGAAAAGCTAAGGGAGAGGTTAAAAGACAGAAAAGGAGAAAAGGCAGGAAAGGAAGGGAGAAGAAACCCGGAAATAAAGAAAAGAGAGGGGAAGGAAGCAGGTCACTGTTGTATCTTTGTAGAAATAAGCCTCGCTTTTCTGGCAATCAACCGCAGTCTGTTGGTGTCTTTTCCCGTGATCGAATAGCGTCGACACAGAGTGTTGAAACTTGATGCTAACCAGCATCTTTTATGGTCATCTTTTGGTGAAGTTTTATATCTAGGACATCGAGTAATAGCTTACAACTATTTTATGGAAGTTCTAGCATGGTATTTATTAGGATGTGTGTATTTAAGGTCGCTTATGCTTCTTAGTTTTTTTAATTTGTGCTGCAGTGGCACTTTATACAACGTTTAAAAAAATTAAAAATTATAAAAAAGGAAATGTGTAAAGAAACGATAAGTTAAAATTAAAACCTAAATACAATATAGTAAAATAAAATGATAAAAAATAAAACAGAATAAATATAATAGAAAATAAAATATCAACAGCACAAACTAAAAACTAGAAACACAAAAATAAACCTTAAGATAAATAACGTGAAGTAAAATAAATAGAATAAAACAAAATTAGGTAAAATATACAGTAGGCGCAGGAGTGGCTGTGTGG
Organism: Octopus sinensis; assembly: GCF_006345805.1. Classification (NCBI taxonomy): domain Eukaryota; kingdom Metazoa; phylum Mollusca; class Cephalopoda; order Octopoda; family Octopodidae; genus Octopus; species Octopus sinensis. The sequence continues at coordinate 97,387,671 of NC_043004.1, read as the reverse complement.
TAAGTAGCTTGCTAACCAACCACATGGTTCCGGGTTCAGTCCCACTGCGTGGCACCTTGGGCAAGCGTCTTCTGCTATAGCCCCGGGCTGACCAATGCCTTGTGAGTGGATTTGGTAAACGGAAACGGAAAGAAGCCCGTCGTATATATATATATATATATGTATGTGTGTGTGTGTGTTTGTGTGTCTGTGTTTGTCCCCCCTAGCATTGCTTATAAATATTACATATATATAATATTATATTATATTTTATATACATACACACAATACACACTCACACACACAAACAGAAATAAAAATTTAACAATTTTGTATGCTGTTGGGCGTTGTGTACTGGAAACAAGGCCACGGTAATTAATTTTTTCCATTTGGGGCTTTCGTACTTTTAGCAACGTGGGTTTTTATGTCCGTGTAATGTTGGTCTGATCAGAGAAGTTCGTCGCCGTTGTGTACGCGCAGCGTTTACGAAGAGAATATTTCCAGAGTGTTTGTAGCAGATATTACTCTTTTTTTCCTTTGGTTTTTCGTTCTCTTTCTCCTTTGTTGTTGTTCGTGCCAGGCACACCCAACAGCCCGGTGATATTTCCGTGTGAAAGTCGTCATATCTACTAAATGTTGAATGTCATAATATGTTGTGTTCTGAATTTAACAAGATTTAACAGCTGTGAAATCATGTTTTACAACACAAGGTAACCATCTTCGGGAAAAGAATAAGCAGCCGACGGCATACAGAATGTCTAAACAGGTTATCTTGATATGACGCGAGCATGCAGCTTTCTAAACTTGTTTCAGAAGGTTTTCTTATTTGCATCATATTGGTGTCGTATGTTTTCGGCTGCATGTTTCAGAAATCTGGCGTCGCGTTCCAAAACCTTTGTGTGCTTAAAATGGTTAGGGCAGCGGACTCGCGGTCGTAGGATCGTGGTTTCGATTCCCAGACCGAGCATTGTGAGTGTTTATTGAGCGAAAACACCTAAAGCTTCACAAGGCTCCTGCAGGGGGTGGTGGTGAACCCTGCTGTACTCTTTCACCACAACTTTCTCTCACTCTTACTTCCTTTTCTGTTGTACCTGTATTTCAAAGGGCCGGCCTTGTCACACTCTGTGTCACGCTGAATCTCCTCGAGAACTACGTTAAGGGTACACGTGTCTGTGGAGTGCTCAGCCACTTACACGTTAATTTCACGAGCAGGCTATTCCATTGATTCGGATCAACCGGAACCCTCGTCGTCGTAACCGACGGAGTGCTTCCA
>NC_043004.1:97356419-97381419 GCF_006345805.1 Octopus sinensis | reverse complement strand
TGAGATTATCTGATTTTCATAGTTTTCCTCTAAAATTTTCCGTTAAGTTTAAAATTCAGAATTGTACTAAAGAAACCTATTAAGTTAAAAACATGTAAGCAATGGGAATATTATTGAATAAATACAAAATACATTAACGATGTCATTATTTGTCTGTTTTTCAAATTTACTTCAAATTTCATTTAAAAATTGTCAAAAGAAATAAATTAAGCTCCATCAGTTTTCCATAATTACCAAACGTGAATAATGAACCCGAAAGTGTGTGTACGTGTTATATATATATATATATATATATATATATATATATATATATATATGTATGTACAAACATATATATTTACAAACCTACATATACACAAACATATAGCAGTACATACACGTACAAACATACATATGTATGTATATATATCCATAAATAGTGAGCAATTTTTTTTTTCGAATATGTTATTTAAATGGCACGAATCACTTCAAGATTAATCTCTTATTATTAAGAATATTTCTTGTCATCCCTAGTCATTCGCGTTTATTTTGGAACAATAACCTTCCTAAATCCATTAGCCCATTAACCTTTCAAGAACTCCTCGATTTAATCATCTGAATGAAGCAATAGTATTAATGGCGTGTTGTTCGTGCGATTTGCAGCAGGTTGTATAGTATCATGGGAATACTGTTATAACTCATAAAATTATCAATGCCGGATTTTAAATTATTCATTGATTAACTGCTCGTAAACTACATAGTTTATTTTACGTGTGTTTTGTATCCATCTTGTATTTTTGGGCTGTTTATTGCTAGCAACATATCTTTCATGGTTATTTTATCTTTGTAGGTTACTATATCTGTTTCTTTATTACCCATAAGGGGCTGAACATAGAGGGGACAAACAAGGACAGACTAACGGATTGAGTCGATTACATCGACTCCAGTGCGTAACTGGTACTTAATTTATCGACCCCGAAAGGATGAAAGGCAAAGTCGACCTCAGCGGGATTTGAACTCAGAACGTAACGGCAGACGAAATACGGTTACGCATTTCGCCCGGCGTGCTAACGTTTCTGCCAGCTCACCGCCGTAGGTTACTATATCGTTTGGTAACGTTTGTTGTTGTGCGTAGGGTTACCGGTGATCAAATTTTAACCATGTATCAGCACATATATATGTAGGCCTGGGAAAGATTTATTTTTAAAACTCGCAGTTATCCATGCTTGTAAATCTCCCTTCTCCCGTCCAATGAGCCAACGGGAAGTTCGCCGTATTTGACCGATACTACTCGGCACTGGTATCATCACAGGGGTTGTTGTCATACTGAAAGACTTTGGACAAATACCGTTAGATATTTGGCTTGATCTTGTAACAGTTTCGCCAATTATACTCAGAGGGATTTTTAATTGCAGCACAAGACCAAAGCCACCCACCAGAAATTACCAAAAACATGTAATGAAAAGAAATATAACAAGTAACTGCAGAATATGTGGAGATGGACAAGAAACAATAAATCATATTATCTCTGGCTGCCCAGTCCTGGCTGAGAAGGAATATATTCACAGACATGACAGAGTTGGGACCTACATACACTGGAAGCTATGCCAAGATTATGGAATAACAACAGAAAAAAGATGGTATAGGCATCAGTGAGGGGGGCCGGTGCGCATTGATGCCGTCGAGAGGTAGGCCCCGAAACGGCGCGCATTCTCTCCTGATGACCCCATACACTTGCTAGCTTCCGGTATACGAAGCTTTTAACTGGTAGCACTTGCATGTGACAAGTTGTTTGCAAGACATCTCTCGATTAGCATTTTATCAACCCTCGAAAGGATGAAAGGTGAAGTTAACCTCAATGGGGTTTAAACCTTGGGTTAGAAAGCCATAAGAAATGTTGTGAGGTATTCTACTAAGCCATCTAACGTTTCTACCAATACAAGCCCAACAAACAAAACTGTGTCGTATTGTTTTTCTTATCAAATGTAGCATTCAATGTGTGTGCAGCATTGTATGCTTTTTTCTGTTGTTGAGAGTGTGAAAACTCCACCCTTGTTATATTAGTTTTTGTATTGTGTGTTGTGTGTGTAAAGCTTTGGGTATCTAGCCTGCTGGTGGTAGTTTATTTCATTGGATATTTGCTATATCGACAGTATCTTGTGTCTATGGATTGTTTTGCTTAGGTTGTATACTTGAATTGATAACGTCTTGCGTAAGATTTGGGTTGTTCCTAGCAAAGCTATTATTTAGATAATGTGTAGTATTGGGGACCCAGGTAGCACATTCGCTACCTTGACGTGTCGCTACCTTGACGTGTCGCTACCTTGACGTGTCGCTACCTTGACGTGTCGCTACCTTGACGTGTCGCTACAACTTGTAATGGTTTTGGACAAGTCTAGGACATTCGTTCGTGGTATGGGCAATGGTCTCATCTGCTCTATTACAGATGTGGCACAGTAGAGACACCTAATCATTGCTAAGGTTGACCCTCCAATTCTTGACCAGAATTGGTCTCTGCTGCCAATATAGTGCTCTGTTATCAACGTTATTATTATTGTTGTTGTTGTTGTTGTCTTCTTCTTCTTCTTCTTCTTCTTCTTCTTCTTTCTTCTTCTTTTTCTTCTTATTTTATTATTATTATTATTATTATTATTATTATTATTATTATTATTATATTAGACTGTTGGAAACTAAAAGAATCCTAACATCAGGCTACACCAAGTTCCTTACATGCCAAGAACCCTCCTAAGTATCCTAGCTGTCACTAACAACACTGTTTTCTGAAGTTGTACTAAATTGGGTTCTCTGCTTATTTCCTCTAGCTATCTGTTCGGATCTTTAGGGATAGTTCCCAATGCAGCTATAACTACTGGAATACATTTTATCCGTACTTTCCATAGTCCCTGTAATTCAATAGCTAGGTCCTGGTACTTTGTTATATTTTCTATACTTGTCATATTAATGTTTTCATCATGTGGGGTTGTACAGTCAATTATTTGGCACTTTCTATTCTCTTTATCTATTACTAACAAATTAGGCCTTCTAGTTCCTATTCCCTTGTCATTCTCAGTGTTAAAGTCCCACAACATCTCGTAATTCTTACTTTCTAGTGCTTTATTAGGTTCACGTTCATACTCTTTATCAGTATGTTCAAATCCTAGCTTTCTACATAACTCCCAGTGGATTACTCTCCCTAGATTGTCATGTCTTTTCTTGTATTCTTTCTGTACCAGCATGCTACATTCACTTACTATATGAGTAACGATTTCCTCTTTTGATTTCCATAATGTACATTGGGAACCTACTTTTATTTTATCTATTTTGACGTTTATCCAATTAGTCCTTAATGCTTGATCTGGTGCAGCTACTAACAAACTTCACGTATCTCTCTTCAGTTTTCCCTTCTGCAGCCATAACCATGTCTCACTACTACTATTTGCTGAAACTATCTTTAAGAATGTACCACGCAACGCCTTCTCATACCAGCCAGATAATTTCTGTTCTTTTGTTTTTAGTTTTTAAGTTCGTTTGGTGTTTTAGTTTCTCTGTCTTGCTGTGATTCTAGCAGCTTTTAATAAACGTCCTTCACTATTACCTACATAGTCGAATAAATCTACCCCAGGACTTATTCTTTGTAAGTCTAGGACTTAATTCTATCGACATCTTTTGGTAAACCATTAAGTTGCTGGGACGTAAACACACCAACTTCGGTTGTCAAGCAATGGTGGGGGCACAAACACAAACACACAAACACACACTCCACCTCATATCTATATCTATATCTATATATATCTATATATGTATATATATATATATATAGTATATATATATATATATAATATATATATATATCTATATATATATATATATACGACAGGGTTCTTTCAGTTTCCATCAACCAAATCCACTCACAAGGCTTTGGTCAGCCCGAGGTTATTGTAGAAGACACTTGCCCAAGGTGCCATGCAGAAGAACTGAACTCGAAACCTTGTGATTGGTAAGCAAGTTACTTACCATGTGAGACAGCACTTACGCTCTAGAGATAGACACCAAAGACTTTAAAAAACCACTTCAAATAACACTACATTAGCACAAGGCTGAAAGCGAGCAAATGAAAAGAGGTGATTTAGTAAATTTTTGTGGTCGATTCTGGGTCGTCCGATTTCTGGGTTAGTAATACAAATTAGTTTACCATTATCTGTAGAATATACCAGAAGTACATAAACATAAATATGTATACATACCTATACAAATACATTCATGTATATATGATGCAAAGGTGAAAGCGCATGGCTCAGTTGTTAGAACATAGAGCTTACGAACATGAGGTTGTGAGTTCGATTCCCGGACCGGGCTGCCTGTTGTGTTCTTGAGCAAGACACTTTATTTCATGTTGCTCCAGTTCATTCAACTGTAGAAATGAGTTGTGACGTCACTGGATAGGGGAGGCTGGTATGCATGGTCAACTGCTGGTCTTCCATAAACAACCATGCCCGCACTTGTACCTTGGTGGGTAATTTTCTATGTGCAATCCCATGGTCATTTATGACCGAAAGGGGTCTCCCCATATATGATACAAATATACAAAAATGTTTATATGTATATATGAGGCAAATCTGATTAGTCATCTCAATCTTTTATCTTTTGTCTTTCACTTGTGTCAGTCACTAGACTGCCACTTTGCCAGGGCAGAATTTTCAGTAGAATAATTCAACCACAGTACTTATATTTTGTTAAACCTGGTAATTATTCTATCAGTCTCTTGTACTGAAGTGCTAACTTGTGGAAATGTAAACACACCAGCACTGGTTATTGAGTGGTGGTGGTAAGTGGGTGGACGACAAGCACATACACAAAGACAAACATAAACACACACACACACACACACAAACACACATATACAAAAAGTTACCATCTACCAAATCAATTTATAAGGCTTGGGTTGGTCCATGTCTATAGTAGAAGACACTTGCCCAAGGTGCAATGCAGTGGGACTGAACATAGAAGTGTGTGGTCGAGAAGTAAGTTTCTTACGACACAGCCACACGTGCAATACATATGTGTGTATTTCTATCTATCCATCTATATATATATATATATTCATATATTCATATATACATATATATATATACATATATGTGTGTGTATGTATGTATGTATCTACACACACTCACCTACAAAAGGGACAATCAAATAGTTTCTCTGTAATGAGGCTAGAGTAGGTGCCACATGTTGAGATTGAACCTGAATGTTAGCTGTAATGCCTACATCTATAAATCCTGTCATTGAGCTTCTACGTCTATCCATGTGTGTGTACATGTATATATTCATAAATACATGTCAATAACTATCTATATATGTATGTGTGTACGTACGTCTGTATGTATGTATATATGTATGTATGTAAGTATGTATGTATATATGTATCTATCTATCTCTCTCTCTCCTTCTCTCTCTATATATATATAATATATATATATCTAATATAATATATATATATATGTATCCTCACACAACATGGTTATTTGCCCCGCTTTTCTTTGATGGATGTAAGCATTGGTTCCATGCTTATTTCTCTTCAACACATGTGGCCTTGATTAAATGAAAATTTTCTTACCTTTATATCAAATGTTGGGAGTTACTTAACACTGATAAACACATACACGCCACACACACATACACACACACACACACATACACGCATATGTCTATATTTATAAAATGAATATATATGTATATGTGTATGTGAATAACGCTTTCTGTAGCATTATATATATATATATATATATGTATATATATATGTATATACAAATATATATATACATCATCATCATCATCATCATCATTTAACATATATATATATATATATAATATATATAATATATATATAGAGAGAGAGAGAGAGAGAGAGAGAGGGGGAGAGAGAGGTGGAGAAATACATATAAATAGATATATATTTATAAATTTGGCAGTGTGTGTATGTATTTGCATATGACTCTGTGTGTGTATGTGTAGGTGCGTGTGTATATATATATGTGTGTGTGTGTGTCTGTGGTGTGTGTGTGTGTGTGTCTTTGAGTGTGTGTTTGAGTGTGTATGCACATGCTTGGCTAAGTGTTTGGCCACAAGTATATTTGAATGTATGAATAAGAGGAAAAAATACTCTGAAGATATAGTAGATTTTATTTCATTATTGAACGCAAACGATTCGTTATGGGTCTACTTTGAGCTTCGAGAAAGAGAAACTTGAATTTAGTCATAGATTGAATCTTTAGCCTTTGAATCTGTATATATATATATATATATATATATATATATATATATATATACAACAATGATATACACATGCATATATACATTCATACATACATACATACATACATATAAATACATACATATATACATACATACATAGGCATACATACACACATACAGTATATACATATATATATATATAATATATATATATATAACATATATATATAATATATATATATATATATATATATATATTAACATATAATATATATATATTATATATATATTATATATATATATAATATATACATTATATAATATATATTATATATATAGATATATATTATAATATATATATAATTAAAAAATACATATATAACATGTACATGTCTATATATCTATCTATCTATGCAGAGATATATTATATATATATATATATATATATATTCTATATGCATACATATATGCATAAATATATACATTGATATGCACACATGATACATACATACATACATACATACATACATACATACATACATACATGTGTGTGCACGTCTGTGTGTGCTTGTGTACATGTGTTTATATGCATATGTGTATGTGTGTGCGTGCATGAGTGTGTGTATGTATGTGTTGTGTGTGTGTGTGTTTGTGTGTGTGTGTGTGTGTGCGTGTGCGTGTTGTGTGTGTGTGTGTCTTTCTCTCTACATTCAAAATCATATACATTTATGACCTGCATTTTTTATGATTTTACATGCAGAAAACATTAAAGCGTTTCACATAGGAGTGTGTAGCGTTTGTTATACAAACACCATGCAAACATTCATAACCATGTATGCCATAATGGTCTTATTATGTAGAAACCCATAACGCTGAAAAGCTCACTGATGGTAAAAAAATTAACTGTTATGTCTTAGCAACTCAAAGAACAGAGTTCTTTGCCTAGCATCTCAATAGAATATTTTAGATAGCTGAAGTCATCTTTGAGCATTTCAGACTGCAATCAAAACTTGCGTCTTTTAATCAATTTCTCTTACCATATGTTTCATGTATCAATCATTTATATTAAATTTATTATCATTATTAATACTACTAATATTAATGCATTTGTTGTTGTTGTTGCTGCCATCATGATTATGCAGATAAAATATCTCCAGCGCTACATCAAAAGAGAACATTTCAAAACTGTAATGTTTTGGGGTTTTACACTGAGAACTAAGCAATCTTTATCAAAGGTGGTGTATCAAATAAAGAAACACAAGCTAAACTACGCAAACTTCAAAGAATTCTTTTGAAAGAATGCTACTTACCAAATCTACATTGAATATTCTTCAAAAATCCCAAAGCGCTATTTGACATCCTGTCTTTAAAATCAAAGAGAATTATAAATACCTTCGCTATCTCTCAAATATCATAGAATAGGTTCAAACTTTTATTTTTTCTTATTTTATTTTTGCTGATGGAAATAAAAAAGCTAACAAATAGTGAAAGTATCTTATTTAATGACTTGATGATAAAATATACTTTAATATCATCTTCAGTTTGTTTGGCAATTCTGTCAAAGCTAAATCACTGTTGTATTTTCTGAAACATATTTTTGCATAGCCTCTTCAATGATAGCAATATGGTATGTCTTAATCTGTGGCAAAGACCCAGTTAGATTTTTTTAAGCACGTTTTTGGACATAAAATTTTTTACTAAATTTATGTTACAAGTCTTTGACAAATTAACATTTAACCTTTTAGCTTTTAAACCAGCTATATCCATCCCAAATATTTACCTGATTTATATTCATTCATAGCAATCAGATCTGTTCTCTTACACTAACCCTATAATGTCATTCTAAAAATGGTCACATCATTTAAATCTTAAATCTACAAGATAATGCCTGATTAAATTCAAAACAATATAAATAAATAAGCATTATATTTGAATACTAAAGTAATTTGAATTCTAAACAGTTAAATTCTAACTATTCGTGTAGCTATACATTGGTTTTGCAGGATGTCACCTGTCTGAAATTGCTTTCCATTCTAGCCTCGCCAGGTGACATGTCCTCCCACTCACTCTCTTTAATCTCTCTCTCTCCATTCTCTCTTTCTCTGTGTTTTCTCTCTTTTGCCATACTCTCTTCTTTCCAATATTTTACTTATACAGTCATTTGTTATGCATACCACTATTTATTATGAATTTTTTAATATTCCAAATTGACAATTATTATAATTACATAAATTGACCCTTAACGGTTATCCATTTGACTCTTAGAATAGCTTTTGGTATGTACTGATATATAAACCATGTTTTTGCTCCCAGTCTGTGCACCCACTACCAACTTTGGAAATGTCATTCACAATGTTCTCTCTATTAAGTCACTCCTACTCTGATATTGTACACTAAAGCTCCCCACTGTACCTGTATTTGTACCTGTATAGGGCTTCACTGCACATACAACTCTTCATACAACTGTTCTCTCTCTCTCATTCATTTTGTTTATCTCTGCAACTCTATCTGTACACATATATGGTATACTCTTTTACTTGTTTCAGTCATTTGAATGCGGCCATGCTGAAGCATCGCCTTTAATGAAGCAACAACTCGACCCCGGGACTTATTCTTTTGTAGCCAGTACCGTAGTAAGTACTTATTCTATCGGTCTCGGTTGTCAAGCAATGACTAGGCGACAAACACAGACACACAAACCACACACATGATATATTATATAACATATATACGACGGGCTTTTTTCAGTTTCCGTCTACCAATCCACTCACAAGGCTTTGGTCGGCCCGAGGCTATAGTAGAAGACACTTGCCCAAGGTGCCATGCAGTGGGTTGAACCCGGAATCATGTGGTTGGTAAACAAGCTACTTACCACACAGCCACTCCTGCATGTGCATGCTTTTATTTTTATATGTGCATCTATTGTCAGACATATTTTATATGTATATTCTAAAGTGTACAAGTATCTATATCTTCTTACTCATACATCAAAACCTATCAAAGTTTTCAAATCAGTTGCCACAGGACATGAGAAAAGTGATGAGAATAGAAGCAATTTTCATGTTAATGATCATTTGTAGCAATTTGTTGAGAGGAGATTGCATAAATAGTAAATCATTTAGTTATGTATGAGAAGCATTCACTCAGCCTTACTTTATTTCAGAGAGAGAGGAAACAGAGACAAACTTCTCCACCTGCCATCAAACACCCAAGGTGCCAATCAGATTTAAAACTTTAGGCTGTGACTCATGATTTCACTAGCCTACTACCCTAGACTGGTACTTTATCCATTGACCCTAGAAGTGATTCATAAAGTGGCAAGCTGACAGAAACATCAGCACACCGGTGCAATGCTTAGCAGTATTTTGTCTGCCGTTATGTTCTGAGTTCAAATTCTGCTGAGGTTGACTTTGCCTTTCATCTTTAAAAGGCGGCGAGCTGGCAGAAACGTTAGCACACCAGGCAAAATGTTTAGCAGTATTTCGTCTGCTGTTACATTCTGGGTTCAAATTCCGCTGAGGTCGACTTTGCCTTTCATCCTTTCGGGGTCGATAAATTAGTACCAGTTACTCACTGGGGTCGATGTAATCGACTTAATACCTATGTCTGTCCTTTTTTAGCCCTTTTGTGGGTAATAAAGAAATAGGTATTTCGTCTGCCGTTACGTTCTGAGTTCAAATTCCGCCGAGGTTGACTTTGCCTTTCATCTTTAAAAGGCGGCGAGCTGGCAGAAACGTTAGCACACCAGGCAAAATGCTTAGCAGTATTTCGTCTGCCGTTACGTTCTGAGTTCAAATTCCGCCGAGGTCGACTTTGCCTTTCATCCTTTTGGGGGTCGATAAATTAAGTACCAGCTGTGCCCTGGAGTCGATGTAATTGACTTAATCCCTTTGTCTGTCCTTGTTTGTCCCCTCTATGTTTAGCCTCTTGTGGGCAATAAAGAAATAAGTGATTCATAAGGATTCAAATGTAGGTTACAAACATCCAGAATGAATACTTCAAGGCATCTCATCTAATGCATTATTAAACCAGCCAGTTCAACACATGCTATGCTTTGAACTCATGACCATACAGTCAATGTTCCAAATATTCTCAATGATAATGAGTATTGAGGGTAGGACAAGAAAGCATTGCAATATTTCTCTTTACTCTTTTACTTGTTTCAATCATGGGACTGTGGCCATGCTGGAGCACCATTTCCATGTGTTTTCTTTGATCAAAACAACCCCAGTAATTATTTTCAAGTCTGGTGCTTAGTCTAATGGTTTCAACCCAACACCTGTTATCAAGTGGTAAGAGACAGACACAAAACATACACACACATGCACATTTGTGTACATTTATTAAGAAAAGAAGATAGATATAAGATATATAGATGAATATATCTATGTGCAATGGGCTCCTAAGTAGTATCTATCCACCAAATCCACCCTCAAGGCTTTGGTCACTAGAAGGCCATAGCAGAACGCACTTTTCCAAGATGCCACACAGTAAGAATGAACCCAAAACTATGTGATTGCGAAGCAAACTTTTTACTACACTGCCATGGCTATGACTTATACAATCTGAGTTCAAATCCCACCCATATCAACTTCACTTTCCATCCATCAAAAGGTCAAGCGAATATGTACCGGTCAAGAGGTGGAATAGTATAAATGATCATATTCAGTCTTCAAATTTGAGACAAAATGCCTCAAATTTTATTAATATTATCAGTGGTGATGATTATTCTCCATTCAAGATTAATTTTTAAATGCAGAGAATAGAATCCATTAATTCAAACCTAATATTGTACTGTGAATCATTCATGATATCCATTTAAAACACACCCATATCCCATTTTATTGCTTCTATTTTATTACGTAATAATATTATATAATATCAGATTTGGAAGTCTTTCATCATACATCTACGTATGACTTGGTCACTGATACTCAATTTTACTGATATATTAATATCCCCTTAATGTAATACTGAAGATTGTTTTAAAATTTTCCATGGCAGAATGATAGGGGAAAGATTTGGAAATAAAACTGCCTTCATTCTAAACTTGCTATGGTTAAGCACCTCATCCAATTCTACATCATTCACTCCAATAGCTTCTATTAACTCTGCATGGTGGTGGTGGGGGGGGGGAGAATTTAATAGCATCTACACCACCTCTCAGCTCTCTTGGTCATTTCTGCTGCTTCATGTTTAGTATTAAGCTTTTAAGAATATTATATTCACTGACAACTTATATAATAATGTCGACACCAACGTATTATCATCATCGTTATCATGAATATTATTATTATTATTATTATTATTATTAGTAGTAGTAGTAGTAGTAGTAGTAGTAGTAGTGGTGGTGGTGGTGGTGGTGGTGGTGGTGGTAGTAGTAGTAGTGTAGTAGTAGTAGTAGTAGTAGTAGTAGTAACAGTAGTAGCAGCAGCAGCAGCAGCAGGAGTAATGGTGGTAGTAATGGCAATTACAGCAGTAGTTACTTGTTTAGTCATAAAGCTTTAGACCACTAAATTTAAGTGTCTTGTTCATTCATTTAATATCTACAATTGGATACAGCCTCACCATTTTAAAGGCCAGGAATCCAATACCTTTATCCATTTAGCAATTACACCTCTGAATATTAGTACTTAGATTAATAATTAATAATTGACAAAGCAATACTGAGTGATTATGTTGTCAGGCAGAAGTGAGCAGAGAAGCTCAGGAATTATAGTCTGACAGCATTCAGTACTGCTATATCAATGATTAAATGTCATAATGTAACAGCAAGTCACAAAGTTAAGGAATTATATCAACTTAACGATTGAATCTAAAGTCATTAGGGCATGTAAGAAATGTGTCTATCTTTTCATTTGTAATTGGTGCAACTGGAATGATACACAGCTATTTCTGTGAAGAAATTGACAGCTTTCCAATAACTATAGACATGAGAAAGTTCTTGACAATACCAATATTAATGCCTGTAAATGATACTAAATCATTTCTTTCTTTTTTTTGTTTTTGTTTTTAATCTTTCTAACCATTTATTAATTTCTAATATTAGTATACATACCTTTGTGATATAAGAAAGTAGAATCTAATTTCAAATATATAAATATCCTAAACCTCTGTCGGTCAAGTTTCAACATATATTATCTACATCTATAAAGCTCCTCTGCCGTGTCCTGCTCTGGGCAAAAATTTTCTTTCCTTTTTTTATGCACAATAAATCTTCCCTCTTCCCCATTCTATGCCACCAATGTTGTCAAAGGAAAAGATAAGGCAAGGATTGATACAAATTGCTACCATAGGCGCAGGAGTGGCTGTGTGGTAAGTAGCTTGCTTACCAGCCACATGGTTCCGGGTTCAGTCCCACTGCATGGCATCTTGGGCAAGTGTCTTCTGCTATAGCCTCGGGCCGACCAATGCCTTGTGAGTGGATTTGGTAGACGGAAACTGAAAGAAGCCTGTCGTATATATGTACATATATATATATATTTATATGTATGTGTGTGTGTATATGTTTGTCCCCCCACCATCGCTTGACAACCGATGCTGGTGTGTTTACGTCCCCGTCACTTAGTGGTTCGGCTAAAAGAGACTGATAGAATAAGTATTGGGCTTACAAAGAATAAGTCCCGGGGTCGATTTGCTCGACTAAAGGTGGTGCTCCAGCATGGCCGCAGTCAAATGACTGAAACAAGTAAAAGAGTTCTGCTATAGGTGGAATCAAAGCATAAAAAGGGAGACAATGCAATGCATTTTGTCAGATGTTCTGATGATTCTAGCAAAAATAATCTTTTCTTATTAAGCACAATACAACAATTCTGAGGGTCTGATGCTACTCAGTGCTATCAGCCCTAGTACTTGACAGGCACTCAACTTTATCAACCCCAGAAGAATAAAGGCAAAGTTGAACTCCTTGTGGTTTGAAATCAGAAATTAAAAAGCCAGAACAAAGACCACAGATTATTTTGTCCGGTACTCTAATAATCCCACTAACAAATAACCCTTAATTCTTAAAATAATCACATATCCAGCAGTTGTGGGAAAGGAGTTAGTCAATATCATTGACTCCTAGTTATTGATTGGCCCTTTGTTATATGAACCCCACAAGGATGAAAGTTAGAGGTGACTATAGCAGAATTTGAAATCATTTCATAAAGCACTGAGATGTTGCACAATTTAGTTCTATTATTTGTTAGTTGTTTTATATATTATTATTATTCAACTATTTTCAACTGGGGTCTGGGTAGCCCGAAGGCTGCACCAGGCCAGTCAGATCTGGCAGTGTTTCTATAGCTGGATGCCCTTCCTAACACCAACCACTCCGAGAGTGTAGTGGGTGATTTTATGTGCCACCGACACAGGTGCCAGACGAGGCTGGCAAACGGCCACGCTCGGATGGTGTTTTTTATGTGCCACCGACACAGGTGCCAGACGAGGCTGGCGAACGGCCACGATATATATATATATATATATATATGTATATATATATATATTTATATATACATATATATGTATTTCAATCAGAGATGTTCTTTCTTCAGTGATAACTTAATCCTTTAGAATTCAGAGTACCGTATCAAATGTAATGCTTATTTATCCACACTGTTTTGAATTACTTATGCAGCTTTTTTTCATTGCAGCCAGCACTGCCTGGCCGATGCCAGCGCCACCTAGACTGGCTTCCATGCCGGTGGAATGTAAAAAGCACCATCTGAACGTGGCCGATGCCAGTGCCGACTTGACTGGCTTCCGTGCCGGTGGCATGTAAAAAGCACCAATCCGATCATGGCCGTTGCCAGCCTTGCCTGGCACCTGTGCCGGTGGCACATAAAAAGCACCCACTACACTCTCGGAGTGGTTGGCGTTAGGAAGGGCATCCGGCTGTAGAAACACTGCCAGATCAGACTGGAGCCTGGTGCAGCCTTCTGGTTTCCAAGATCCCTGGTCGAACCGTCCAACCCATGCTAGCATGGAGAATGGACATTAAACGATGATGATGATGATGATGATGATGTGTGTGTATCGTTGGCAATTTTCTTTCTCTGTCTTCCCTTCTTTGGACTATTTCTATATTTCTGATGAAGAGCTCCACTCGAAACATGAAATCCTCTTTCTTTCCTTTCCTGAGTGTCCAATAATATAATACTTGTTCCACGTCCTTGCATTGTTTTTTATCTTGCTTGTTTTTGTTTGGATTGAGTATATATATATATATCTATATATATATATATATATATATATATACTAGCAGTATCGCCCGGCGTTGCTCAGGTTTGTAAGGGAAATACTATAAAGCATTTTTAGAGAGTTATAGCCAAAAAATAGCAAAAAAATGGAAAAAAAATGATGGTAAATTTTTTTTGAGAGTTAAAAAAGGTGGAGTTGCGTCCCGTAGACGGTCTGTGGTTTGGTTTCTGATTCTCGACCCCATGTCGAATTTATCGATTTTTTTCAGAACTGGGGGAACTTTTCAAAATTTTCGCTGCGTTAGTTTTGAATTATGACATTGGGCTATGTGTGTGTCAAGTTTCATCAGAATCGGTTGAAAGCCGTGGTCAGAGTGAGGGTACGAGAAAACAGACACACAGAAAACGCACAGACAAACTGCCGTTTATATAGAGAGAGATATATTAGAGATAAAACGACTATTAGGCAAATCAAACAGTGAAAATCATAAACCAATACATAGAAATAAAATTAATTGATAAAATATATATCAAATTCAAAATTTAAAATATCTAAATTAAAGTTAAAATTAAAAAATTATTTAAATTAATAATTTATACTTATAAATTTTTAAATATATATATATATATATATATATATATATTATTATTATTTAATTTTTTTTTATCACTCCCTAATATTATTATTATTATTATTCAGTAGTTTTATTTTTATAGCGTGCTTTCACTTCACTACCGAGCACAGCTCTGTGTGCCTTGGGTATGTGCTGTGATTTGTTGTGATGCTCTGATGGTTATTGTATGGAAAGTGTTCTGCGTAGGATGTGTGTAGTGCTTAGTAGTGCAATTTTCTGTATGTTATATGTGTTTGTAAGTCCTGGTGTTTTTGCTATGTATTGTCTGAATATTTTTTTATCATGCCTAATGCACCTACTATGATAGGAATTGTTTCTGTTTTCAGATTCCACATTCTAGTTACCTCTATTTCCAGGTCTTTGTATTTTGAGAGTTTCTCCATTTCTTTTAGAGACACGTTGTCATCAGCCGGTATTGATACATCAATTAGAAAGCATTTTTTTCTTCACGATCTCTGACAACTATATCTGGTCTGTTGGCCTTAATTTCTCTATCTGTGTGTATCGGCATATCCCAGAGTATGGTTGCTTTCTCGTTTTCTGTGACCTTTTCTGGTGTGTGCCTATACCATCTTTTTTCTGTTGTTATTCCATAATGTGGCATAGCTTCCAATGTATGTAGGTTCCAACTCTGTCATGTCTGTGAATATATTCCTTCTTAGACAAGACTGGGCAGCTAGAGATAATATGATTTATTGTTTCTTGTCCATCTCCACATATTGCAGTTACTTGTTATATTTCTTTTCATTACATGTTTTTGGTAATTTCTGGTGGGGAGGCTTTGGTCTTGTGCTGCAATTAAAAATCCCTCTGTTTCTGCTTTGAGTCCTGAGCTTCTCAACCATTGCTGGGATTTTTCTTTGTCTATTTCTTTTGCATTTAGTTTAGTCCAGTATTTACCATGAAGGGGCTTTTCTTGCCATCGTTTTATCATGGTTCGTTGCTGTTCTATTTTTAGTTTATTATTATTATTATTATTATTATTATTATTATTATTATTATTATTATTATTATTATTATATATATGCATATAGATATATAACATAGCAAGATTCAGTTGAATGAGGTACTTAAAGGTGAGGTACCTTGTTTGGTCAGAATAAAATGCACATACAACAATTTCTAGAAGAATACCAACCTTGGAACAGAAGTACTGGCAGAATAATATTCGAATAATGCATGCAGTTATTTTGATCCAACTGAGTATATAATCCACTCTTGAGTTATTCCGACATGTACATTATTAAATATACTGTCTATAATATACTTCAGAATATATGAGAGGCATATTCTGAGATACTCTTTTATGTGTTGCAGCCTTTAGTCAAGTAAATAAACACAGGACTTCTTCTTTGTAAACTTAGTACTTATTCTATCGGTCTCTTTTACTGAACCACTAAGTTATAGGGATGTAAACACACCAGCATCAGTTGTCAATGATGTTGGGGGGGGACAAACACAGACACACAAACATACACACACACACACACACACACACACACACACATATATTATATATATATATATGCACATATATACGACGGGATTCATTCAGTTTCCGTCTACCAAAACTACTCACAAGGCTTTGGTCGCCCTGAGGCTATAGTAGAAGGCACTTGCCCAAGGTGCCATGCAGTGGGACTGAACCTGGAACCATGTCGTTCATAAGCAAGCTACTTATCACATGGTAAATTCAAAATAAATAATTAACAATTCCAATTGTTATTTTTGTTATATAAATGTATATATGTATGTGTGTGTGTATATGAATATATGTACATAGATATATGTGTGTGTGTATATATATATATATATGTGTGTGTGTGTATGTATATGTATATATGTATGTATATATGTGTATGCTGGTGAAATGTAAAAGGTACCCACAACACTCTTGGAGTGGTTGATATTAGGAAGGACATCCAGCTGTATATACCATCCCATATCAGACTGGTGCTTGGCTCAGCTCTCTGGATTTCCACTCCTAGTCAAGCCATCTAACCCATGCCAGCATGGGAAAGGGATGCTAAATGATGAAGAAGAGGATGACGATGATGTGTACATACATATATGCATATATATATATATATATATATATATATATATAAGGAGAATATACCACCAGCATTGCCCAAACAACCTCAACATTAACTTCAAAATTCATCGAAGGCTAGGACCACGGGCCATACATCCCCTACCCAAATCAGGATTACAACATATAAACACATTGCAACACAATTTCTTTTTCTCAACAGGCTCGGCCCTATTTAATATTGTCCCGAAACAGATCAAAGAAGAAAAGGATCCCCTTACCTTTACACAGAATCTGGATAAATTTCTTCAAGGAATACCAGCAACTCACTCAACAAGAACTCCCTACTCGAATGGACCATGATACTACTAAACTTGACTTAAAATGGATTTAGCTAATCCTCTCAGGTGGTGCTATTAAGTTAGACATGGCCTGGACCAATCTTTGGTCGAAGCATATCTAAGTTATGCACATATATATAGATATGTGTGTGTGTGATGGGGGGTACTAGTTGACGTACTCGGTAATTCCTGGGAAAATGGGGCTTATTCCTGATTCCGTTCTCATAATTGTTTCGCCAATCCAATAACAACAATACAAAGTATATAGCCCTTAAAACGGTTTTTGTGCATTTACAGAGAATACCGAACTGTCTTACACAGGATCTTGTTTTTAGGAATTCCCAATAAGTTATGAATACACAAATTGTGAAGTCAGTTATGAAATAATATGAAATTAGTTACCTGATAGTAAGAATTCAAATAAAGTAGCTCCCCCAAATGATTTTAATGTGTTCCCAGAGTATATAGAACATAGGAGGCAATACTAATAAGGTATGTATACTAAAATCGTGAAACATATTACGTAGTAACAAGCTCATCAGATATGAATAATAATTCAAAGTAAATAACTCTGAAAAGGGCTTTTGTGCGTTCCCAGGGGATATTACCCTCAGGGGTCCTAGTTTTGGTATGTTCGTGAATAAGTCGCCAACCGAAATAAGTGGATCTATTGTTTAGGAAAATAATATTTACTTGTTTAAGGGTTGTACTGGATAAATTGCGACAACAACTCTAACAGTTCAAATACTAAGAAATAAGCATACTCAATTTCATTTTTACCAAATAATTTAGGAAAATGAACGGGTTATTTCTCTTGGCTATATATAACGATCCCTTCCAGGGGCGAATGGGTCATTTCCCTTGGTTTTAAAAATAAAATATATTAGATATCTATAAGGATCATTTCCGGTGGCCCTATTATCGACTTTTTCAATAGTCTGATTATGCCATGAGGTTTCCAGACATGAGTTCTACTCCCGTGTCAAGTTTCATCAAAATCGATAAAACGGTGTAGGAGGAGTTAGCTAACAACTCCACAAACACACCCACAGACAGAATTTCCCACATCTGTAGTAGATGTATGTATGCATGTACATATAATGTCATTTACACTAGAGAAGATGTTAAACAGGACTGACATGTCTTCTCTTTCCTGTATAAATTTTTACTATTCCCTTGGACAAGCTATATTATCTGTGACTTGAAGAGGCCTCGTTTTCTGTGTCCACCCACTTATTATACAGAATAAAAGCAACCGAAATAATAATTATTCACTTAGCTTAAAGTGCACTCATATATTGCAGAAATATTTTTTAAGAATTGGGTAATGCTATGTCTTAATTATGAGTCAACAGAACTAAAATTTCTGATTACTTGTTTAAATGAATTTTCAGATAGAGCGGAAGAGAGAGAGAGAGTAAGAGAGAGAGAGAGAGAGAGAGAGAGAGAGCAGGAGAGAGTGATGGAGAGAAAAAGGGAGAGAGAAAGATATATACATATATTTATATTTTACTCTTAAGAGGCAGTCATGTTTGCATGGAGTCCAATAGTGAGAGCACATATAGAATTTCTCGCAATTAAAGGAAACCTTAAATAAAGATAAAGTAATAGAAATATTAATTATTCACTTAATTTTAAGCTTAACGCACTTGCTCAATGCAGCTTTCTTGACAATTAAGTAATTATAAGCCAAGTATAGTGGTTGCCAGACCTGAACAATGTCAAATACGTATATAAATAAATTGGCAGCAGTATGCGTTTGTGTGAGTGTGTGCGTGTGTGTGTGTGTGTGTGTGAGAGAGAGAGAGAGAGAGAGAGAGAGAGAGCGGGAGAGAGATGGCATAAGAGGAAAAGGGACAAGGGGAAAGGAACGAGATTGGCTGGGTGAGAAATTTTTGCAAACCCAACAGAAACCATTTGTTAGAATATCCTCATGCTTTGTTTTTCTCAATAATTTATAGTCACATGGCAAAACTGTACCCAAGGTGAACAAACACATTTTGCTGATCTTATTCATTTATTTTCATTTAAAATGTCAAATTATCTGAAACCATTCAACAAATTATTGCCTTAATATCAAAATCCTAACTTCATACTTGCTTAATCCAGTATTATCACTATTATCATTCACTCAGTGTCACAGCTTCAATATTTTGAAAAATCACCGAGTCTGCTCTGTGTCATGGTGTCAAAAAATGCCCCCACATCATATTTTATGCATTCACACAAACACACTGAGATTCTCTAATTCAGTTAGTAACATGCAATACATATTGTCTTTGCAAGAAAATATTTAATAGTGATATAAAGAATAAATTATTTATAGCAAAATCTGCAATATTAATATACAAAAAGAGAGAATCAAAACTATATTATGGACACAGCTTGCCCAAGATAGAGTGTCAGACTATGACAAACCAAGTCTCCAAAAGTAATTTATTAAATTTACTGCGAGGTAATATCTCTCCCCACTTAAACGTAGATGTTCTGTTAAAAAAATGTATACTGAGGTTGATACCGTACGAGAAATTATCATATTGGCTTTTTCGTGTAGAATGTTCTCTTATTTATATCTATTTCTTTATTGCCCACAGGGGGCTAAACATAGAGGAGACAAACAAGGACAGACAAAGATATTAAGTCGAGTATATTGTCCCCAGTGCATAACTGGTACTTATTTAATTGACACCGAAAGGATGAAAGGCAAAGTGGACCTCGGCGGAACTTGAACTCAGAACGTAGCGGCAGACGAAATACCTATTTCTTTACTACCCACAAGGGGCTAAATATAGAGAGGACAAAAAAGGACTAACAAACGGATTGAGTCGATTATAGCGACCCCAGTGCATAATTGGTACTTATTTAATCGACCTCGAAAGGATGAAAGGCATAGTCGACCTCGGCGGAATTTGAACTCAGAACGTAACGGCAGACGAAATACCTATTTCTTTATTACCCACAAGGGGGCTAAACACAGAGCGGACAAACAAGGACAGACATAGGTATTAAGTCGATTACATCGACCCCAGTGCGTAACTGGTACTTAATTTATCGACCCCGAAAGGATGAAAGGCAAAGTCGACCTCAGCGGAATTTGAACTCAGAACGTAACGCAGACGAAATACCGCTAAGCATTTCGCCCGGCGTGCTAACGATTCTGCCAGCTCACCGCACAGACAGGGAGATAAACCCCCCGTCACCTCAACAGCTGTGACCACTGAATCACATGAATGTGACTTCCTTGGTCCTCTCAATGATGAATGCACGACTGCTAGATGTAGCAACGATTCATCTCCCTGCGAACGATATATAGAGTGACAGTGCTAGAACAGGCATTGGTATCACAATTAGCCAGTGAGCTTGTTATAAAATATATATTAGAAACAGAGGCAGTATTGATGCCGTGAGGTGATATTTATCCCAACATAAAAGTGGATGTTCTGTTAGAACAGACTATACTGCGGTAGTTACCATGAGAGAAACTCATATTGGCTTTTAGTGCAAAATGTACTTTTGTTTATATTGCTGGCAGGGAGATAAATGCCCGCCACTTCTCGTCAATGATGGACGCTAGACTGTTAGATGTAGAAACAATACGTCTCCTTGCAAACAATATATATAATAACAGGGCTAGAACAGGCATTGAAAACACAATTAGTCCGTGAGATTGTTAAAGAAATATTTACATGTAATACACAACTTTTAAGCGTGTAGAAGATGTAAGGTGGAACATATCTTTATATTTTGCAGCTGTTTCAAAGTATAAACAGAAAAAAAAAACTTTGAAAAGATTTAGTTATTTAAGCAGTCAATGAAGATATAGGTTTAAGATTATGTACCGCAATTCAATACTGCAATTTCTGTACTAGAATTACTCAAATCTCTTCCAAATTACCTACTTATTTCTATTCCTCATTTACTCCACTCCACTACTGTCTTCTACTTCTCATTGTTCACACACTTTGTGTTTTTAAGAATGCAAATCAAATTTAAAGTAATTAATATCACATAGAAACAAATAATTCTTTTTACTTTTCTTAAATGACATTTGAAATAAATTAGACATTATCATGAACTAAGACAAAAGACAACCAATCAAGCTTCTACAGGAAATAATATTTTAATGAATTATATAGAAAAAATACATTATTAGAGAGAGCTATCAGTACGTTTGAATATGTTACGATATATTCATACGTAGGTATGCACATGCATACATACACATTTTTAACACACATTTGTGTGTGTGTGTGTGAATTTTATTGACTGTATCCATGTATGCACATACTTAAACATAGATATACTTACGTACTCATATATACGTACCATCTTTTTATACACACACACACACACACATATATATATATATATATATATATATATAAAGACCCCCCTTCGGTCATGAATGACCATGGGATTGCACCTAGAAAGTTACCCTCCTAGACACAAGTCCGGGCAAGGTTGTTTTTTTATGGAAGACCAGCAGTCGCCCATGCATACCAGCCTCCCCTCTCCACGCCACCAGTGTTTATCCAAGGGAAAGACAAAGGTCGATACAGCTTGGCACCTGTGACGTCGCAACTCATTTCTACAGCTGAGTGAACTGGAGCAACGTGAAATAAAGTGCCTTGCTCGAGAACACAACACGCAGCCCGGTCCGGGATTCGAGCTCACACCCTCACGATCGTAAGTTCGACGCTCTAACCACTGAGCCAAGCGATGTATGTATATATATATATATATTATATATTATATATATTATATATATTATATATATATTATATATATATATATATATAAATATATAATATATATATATATAATATATATATGTATATTATATATATATGTATATATATATACTAAGCAATAAAGGGTTTAGCAACGAATTGCCTTACCACATACCGAATTTAGAA
The DNA here is from genome assembly GCF_006345805.1 of Octopus sinensis. NCBI lineage: Eukaryota > Metazoa > Mollusca > Cephalopoda > Octopoda > Octopodidae > Octopus > Octopus sinensis. Next base: position 97,359,081 of record NC_043004.1, on the reverse strand, counting down.
ATAGCAGTCAAAGAGTTATAGCTATTTCTTCTACTAAAAAGGGAGATCTCAGTAAAAACAGCAATTGGAAGGCAGGCACAAACAGGTAAGAGAGAATGAATTGACGGCAATCTATCATACAATTTTAAGTTATCTAAATTCGGTATGTGGTAAGGCAATTCGTTGCTAAACCCTTTATTGCTTAGTATTACTTAAATTTTCCTCGAATGAGGCTTTTACATGCCGAAGACTACTTGGTGTAATTGATAATTATTCCAAATTAATTAATTTCACCCTTCATCATTATGTATATATATATATATATATATGTATATATATATGTATATATATATATATATATATATATATGTATATATATATGTATATATATATATATATATATGAAGATGGTATACATGCATTTTACAAACAATTTATCCTAAATTTAACTATCTGTTTCAAAGAAATCGGGCAAATTTAAGAAGCAAAAGGCATGACTTTTATGTTTATAATTTAATTTTGGTACCAAAATAAATAGGTTTATATATCTTAGGTCACAACCTTATTGAAAATTTTGAATATGTGCTTCGTCTGTATCCCTGTATATTTAAAATCTATCCTTAGTGTTGCGAAACACATTTTGAAGCACTTCGTGAGTTATCTCCCGCACAGCTAACTGAATGCGTTCTTTTAAGTTCAGCTTAACTATTGCCCCAACATGGGGATGGAGGTCGAGGAAATGATTGCAGCCAAATTGCAGAAACGTTAGCACCGCCGGCAAAATGCGTAGCCGTATTTCGTCTGACGTTACGTTCTGAGTTCAAATTCCGCCGAGGTCGACTTTGCCTTTCATCCTTTCGGGGTCGATTAAATAAGTACCAGTTACGCACTGGGGTCGATATAATCGACTTAATCCGTTTGTCTGTCCTTGTTTGTCCCCTCTGTATTTAGCCCCTTGTGGGTAGTAGAGAAATAGAAATAGATTGCAGCCAAATTGAAAAAAAAAGTTGTGAACAGATAGGCGTAGGAGTGGCTGTGTGGTAAGTAGCTTGCTTACGAACCACATGGTTCCGGGTTCAGTCCCACTGCGTGGCACCTTGGGTAAGTGTCTTCTACTATAGCCTCGGGCCGACCAAAGCCTTGTGAGTGGATTTGGTAGACGGAAACTGAAAGAAGCCCGTCGTATATATATATATATATGTGTATGTGCGTGTTTGTGTGTCTGTGTTTGTCCCCCAAACATTGCTTCACAACCGATGCTTGGTATGTTTACGTCCCCGTAACTTAGCGGTTCGGCAAAAAAGAGACCGATAAAATAAGTACTAGGCTTACAAAGAATAAGTCCTGGGGTCGATTTGATCGACTAAAAAAGGCGGTGATCCAGCATGGCCACAGTCACATGACTGAAACAAGTAAAATAAAAAAAAATTTAAAAAAATAAATAAAATCATTAAAAAATTATAAAACCGATAACATTATAAACAAAATTTTAAAAGTTATAAATTTTTAACATATATTAAACATGATAAACTTGAATAAAAGTAGGCTTTTAAAAGAACTGTCCGATGTCGATTAAATAGTTAATTCTAGGACACTCTGTACACACATACACACACACACACACACACACACACACAAACAGAATCCGTATCAGAAAAAATATGCACACGTATATAGGACAATTAATCAAAGCATACAGAACTATAAATTTATTACAGATAACCTTACCAACTAGCTTCGTACAGGATATGAAGTAATCTGGATGGAAGCACTCCGTCGGTAACGACGACGAGGGTTCCGGTTGATCCGAATCAACGGAACAGCCTGCTCGTGAAATTAACGTGTAAGTGGCTGAGCACTCCACAGACACGTGTACCCTTAACGTAGTTCTCGTGGATATTCAGCGTGACACAGAGAGTGACAAGGCCAGCCCTTTGAAATACAGGTAAAACAGAAACAGGAAGTAAGAGTGAGAGAAAGTTGTGGTGAAAGAGTACAGCAGGGATCACCAGCATCCCCTGCCGGAGCCTCGTGGAGCTTTTAGGTGTTTTCGCTCAATAAACACTCATAACGCCCGGTCTGGGAATCGAAACCGCGATCTTTGCCTTTCAAGACCGCGAGTCCGCTGCCCTAACCACTGGGCCATTGCGCCTCCACATGAAGTAATCTAACTAAATAATAACTGCACTCGTCAGAGATGGCTGGTATAGAAGAAATGGCAATTGCTCTCAAATACTGAAAGTGAGGAAGTTTCACACACGGTTTGTGGATGCGGTTAAGAAGACGAAATGAAGTCACAGAGGGCATCTAAAGTCGTGAAATTTGCCTCTAGATAACCTGGAGTGAGTTGTGGGGATTTTTTTGCCAGTAAAAGCGGGTATGTATATAGGGACATTTGGAGGAGGGGATTTGATGGGCGCCAAACATTTAACCTCACGCATGGCTACATATACGTATGAGCATATGCGTGTATGTGTGGATGTGTGTACCTGTGTGTGTGCGTGCGCACGCCGCACGTGTGTGTGCTTTGGTGAGGTTAAAACATTGGCAGAAACGGTAGCACGCCGGGCGAAATGCGTAGCCGTAAGGATGAAAGGTAAAGTCGACCTCGGCGGAATTTGAACTCAGAACGTCTGCCGTTACGTTCTGAGTTCAAATTCCGCCGAGGTCGACTTTACCTTTC
>NC_043004.1:97348919-97353919 GCF_006345805.1 Octopus sinensis | reverse complement strand
TTCCTTGAAAACTTTATAATACCTTAAGATATCGTTCCATGGCCGAAATTTAAAGTTATTAACTGTTAAAAGTGTCTAATCTCAGCATAATTTTTCAGAAACTTTTCAGAATTTGTTGTAAATTGACATAATCAGAACAGATGACCTCGTTTGTTGTTATTGCAGAGACGGAAAAACTCGTGCATCTTTTTCACTTTCTAATCTGCAGTTCTTGTTAAGAAATTAAATTATTCTTTTGCTATAATTATATCAATTGCATCTGTAGTTAAATCGAGGATTTACTTTGTGAAAATTAGTGATTTATGAAAAATTAGTGGTGACATAATTGAAGGAACTTCATTTTTTTTTTATTATTAATTAAATCTTCGAAGGCAGCGAGTTGGCTGAATCGGTAACACGCTTGAAAGATACTCAACGGCATTTCGTCTGTCTTTACGTTCTGAGTTCAACTTCCGCTGAGGTCGACTTTGCTTTCCATTCTTCCAGGGTTGATAAAAATAAGTGCAAATTGAGTACTGGGGTTGATGTAATCGACTTGTCTTCGCTCCCCAAAATGTCAGACCTACGCCTATAGCAGAAAGGATAATTAGTTACGAATGTCAAAACTTTCTAAAATTTGATCCGTCTCATTCCAAAGGGTGAAATGGTTATGATTCCTTACTTTTGGGATTACGCATTTTAGTATCATTTATTTGTCATTCTATGTTCAGTTTGGATGAACAATGATTCTCATACTGGCGTTTATATCAAATTTCTTTTTAAAGGTCTCCATGTTCAATTCCAGGCCTTTGGTTAGAATGGTTCTATTTTATGTATTAATCGAGGTTTCTTAACTATTTCATACCCTATATTATTTACCCTTGCTAAGGCTATTTCCTTTGCATATTTATAATTCTCGTATCGTTCTTTCGTTATGAAATCATTGTGTGCATGTCCATACTGAATGTGTTGCAGTACACCCACACATCCCCTCACTAATCACTAAATCTTTGTTCTTGTCTGTTAACAAATGAACGTTAACCCCACGTAAGGCATCAACTGCATGCTCTCCAAAATTCCCCTGTCACAAGGAAGCCAATATATATTTTTCGAATTGTCACTTCACAAACCCGAGTTGCATAATCTATGAAACTTCCATGTGAACACGAAAGTATGTTGGTCTCTCAAATTCTTATGGTGAGCTTTCTACACATATCACCAAAATCCCTTGCTCCAGTTAAGTTTTTTCTTCAATAAATTTTGAGGCAGGGGTAAGTCGATTACATAGACCCCATTGTTCAACTGGTACTTATTTTATCGCCCACGAAATGAAGAACTGCAAAGTCGACTTCGATGTAATTTGAATTCAGAACGTAAAGACGGATGAAATGCCGCTAAGCTCTTTTCCCGGCATGCTAATGACTCTGCCAGGTCGCCACCATCTCTTTCTTGTGATATAACCTTAGTGTAAAGCACCTTTATGAGGCAGTGATGCTAACTCTTCATGTAAGAACCAGATTGGTGAATCAGGTTTGAGTTTATTAGACTTTTAGTGTACCATGTTCAAAGATGAGGAATATCACATTTTTTGTATCTCCTGGATGAAGCCCTGCATCTACAAAGAGCATAATGGAGCACTGATAATGTTAAATCTTCTGGTAACCATGGTAGCAGTCAAGTTGACAACAGCAAATCTACAAAACAGCAGAAATACATTGCTAATTGGTGCAGTAAACTATGAACTCTTCCATAGAGAACTTTAAATGTCTTGCCCACAAATACTGCCCAGTATTTGTGAAAAGATTTGAACTAAGAAACTTTTAGTCAAACATTTGACGCTCTGTAGACTAGAACCAAACCAAACCAAATCCTAACAGTCATAATATACAAGCACACACATGCACATCCGCACACACACATATATTTACGTGTCGTGTTTACAGCTACACCCATATTTTAAAACATGCATCCATACACAAATGTATTATGTACATACACACACATATATGAGGTTGAAGGATATAGTATGTACAACAAGAAGACATATGCATGTGTATGTGTGTGGTCTTTGCGTGTAGTGTGCATGTGTGTGTGTGTGTGTGTGTGTGGATTCACATAGAAGTACAAACATGTAAATACATACTCAACACCAGAACACATGTATTCCATGGAAACTAAATGCGAAAAGAGAAGCTGTTACTTAAATTCCTTAAATAAAACGGATTAAACTAAGGATTCACTTCTGTAGTTAATCTTTTCCTCTGATCCTCTATGAAAAGCTTCTAATCTTGACAAGAAATGACTGTTTCCTTGAAACAGCTGCCATACAATTGACATAAATAGTTCATTTTATGTCTATGGAACCTTCCAGATTAAATATTGGAACAAAATTCAAAAACCTGTAGAGCAGAGTTAAGCTCTTAGCAGGTAGATTCTAGAACTCTGTTTCTAATCCTAGTGCTAGAAATTTTACACCACAGGTATCACCAAATTCTTTGAAAGAGATAGAAATACATCAGATCGCATTCTTTCTCCAGAACGCATCTCAATTCATGGTTCTTTGTAAAAATGCATCTGCATTATTGTGAGAGACAGGTGTTATATTCATGTCATAGCATGAGAGTCTTTATGAAAAAGTATCTCCAAATTGTGTTTAATATGCTATAAAGATATCCAGTGTTAATTCAATTTATTTAAGATCGCTATAACATAGCACATTTACATAGTCTGTACGAAACTTTAAAAAGATACTCCAAAACGTTTTTTCTTTTATTCCCAGATAATTAACAATATATTCGATATCGTATTATTCCCTAAAAAAGACAATGATAATTAAATTTGTTACGAGTTCAGCCGATGCAACATCATATCTATTTCCGTTACACACGCTATTTGAGAAAACATTTAAATTCTACTCTTTTCTGAGAAATTATTACCATTATTATTACCATTATTATTATTATTATTATTATTATTATTATTATTATTATTATTATTATTATTATTGTTATTATTATTATTATTATTATATTATTATTATTATTATTATTATTATTATTATATTATTATTATTATTATATTATTATTATTATTATTATTATTATTATTATTATTATTCAGTAGTTTTATTTTTATAGCGTGCTCTCACTTCACTACCGAGCGCAGCTCTGTGTGCCTTGGGTATGTGCTGTGATTTGTTGTGATGCTCTGATGGTTATTGTATGGGAAGTGTTCTGCGTAGGATGTGTGCAGTGCCTAGTAGTGCAATTTTCTGTATGTTATATGTGTTTGTAAGTCCTGGTGTTTTTGTTATGTATTTATCTGAATATTTTTTTATCATGCCTAATGCACCTACTATGATAGGAATTGTTTCTGTTTTCAGATTCCACATTCTAGTTACCTCTATTTCCAGGTCTTTGTATTTTGAGAGTTTCTCCATTTCTTTTAGAGACACGTTGTCATTTTGGGCTCTGTGGTTTTCAGTTCTTTGATTATTTTATTTTTTATATTATCATAATCATTAGGCTCCCCTTCGTTGTTCACATCGTGTTTGTTGGGAATGTTGCGTTTGTCTTCGTGTTTTACAGTTTCAGTGTTTATATTATTGGGCATTGTTGTGTGGCTTCTATCTACATTTTCCTGGTGTATGTTTTCTTTTAGATGTTCTATTTCTATTTCTATTTCTGATATTTTTTTTTTGTGTTGAGAATGTATCTTCGTACGTTAGCTAATTTATTAGGGTTCATTGCTGTATCCAAGTCTATATCTCTATTATTTTCCTTCCATATTTTATATGTATGTGTTGTTGTATGTTCATTTTTTGGGTAGAGCATTGCTGTGAAGTATGCGTGTAAGATAGAAATGTATTCCTCACGTGTCCATTTACGTCTTTTGGGTTTTATTTGCGGGACATGAGGTACAACGTCCGGCCCATTATTTTGACGGTCGTCATTTTCGTAGGGTACCGGTCCGTTTATTTCTGTTGTCACATTATTTCGCACGTGTAGTTTTTCGTACATTTTTTATTTATTTATTTTATTATTATTATTATTATTATTATTATTATTATTATTATTATTATTATTATTATCATTATTATTATTATTATTATTTCCAGTTAGATGCTTTTCTCAGCAATCAAAGTACGCATTGGTGAAATATGTGTCACCTCTTTATTCCTTTTGCCTGCCAGTTAGACACGAGCAAGCATTCTTATCAGGTTTACAAATCACAAAACACTTCACTATTCGATAGGAAAAAATAACCCACCAAAATTATGTTAAAATTTCAAATCCTGATCTTTGCATTTGTAATCCAGTATCTTCCATGATATTACGATAAACAGAGCTGCCTAAAAGAATTGAACTGCATACTGGTTATTCGGGCCAAATCATACTCTTTTCTTAAAAGAAAATCCATAGACCATACCGAACTAAAATAATTTTTATTAAGGCAAAAGAAGATCGACTAGATTACAGTTGGGAGATATATGTTTATGACTATGTGTGTATTTCATTTATGTTACTGTATATGTGTATGAGTGTACGTACATATGTCTCCTTCTGTATGTGAAGGATTGTGAATGCATATGTGTTGGATTTTATTCCTATTTTTACTTGTAAGTTGAATTTTGCAAAACCCCATGAATGCAAAATGTAATAAGTTAGTAGCTATTTCGTTAAGTTGTTATCATTTTGCACGCATAGAAATCAACGAATTATGTGATGTTGATACTGTAGATTAATGGTTACTAATGTAGTATACAGAGAGGGTTGCACAGGTAAGATCTTTTAGCTTTATTCAAATTAGCCACCCTTAGCTTTCACCACCGCCCCAAGACGGCTCTGGAACCTGGCACATGAGTTACTTTTTGGATTCGTAGGAAGATTTTCGTGCATCTCCTTGATCTTGGCCGCTAGGTTGGCCTTGGTGTTGCAGGTAGAACAGTTGGATTACACATAGTAATCCATGAGATTACAATCGGGAGAATTCGGAAGCCAGAAATTGGAGCTGGTGATGTT
>NC_043004.1:97296419-97343919 GCF_006345805.1 Octopus sinensis | reverse complement strand
ATGTAAAGTATGTATATATGTTTGTATGTATTATATATCCCAGTGTCATCATAGTCCAACTACTGAAACCAAGTGAAATATATGCAGATGCACTTATTAGCAATCTGAGTTAGAATGACATTACTTTATGTTTCTCATCAGTAAGATGAAACCCAGACTGTTGCTGTAACTGGTCCTGAAGCGTGATGGCATTGCTGGGATCTTTGGTACTATGCAGTGTCGTCCCGTTCTGGCATTGGTGTAGCCTTCAATGCCAAAATTTGGCACAATTCCTTCCAGGATTTTCCAGATATATATTACTGCATACCTCTTCCGTCTTCTCTCCGGGGAGTAGAGTCTTAGCTGTTTCAACCTTTCCCAGTAGCTGAGCTGTTGCAAAGAGTCGATCTTCTTTGTGAATCTTGTCTGGATTGCTTGAAGGTTTGCTGTTAATTTCACACTGGTGGGTGACCATAGCTGTGAGCAGTAATCCAGGCGGCTGAGGACGAATGTCCGCTAGAGGACCATCATGGTTTCCTTATCTCTGGTTCTGAATGTTCTTAGGATCCACCCAGCCAGTCGTCTGCACTTTGTCGCCATTCTGGTAATGTGCACTTGGAAAGAGATATCATCACTCATGTAAATACCCAGGTCCCTCACTGACTTAGGTTCTGGGATTGAAATTCCATGTGGACTGGTGTACTCTGTAAGTTTCATATTAAGTTTTGGATGCTGGTAGCGCGGGGCCTGGATTTTTTCAGCATTAAACTGTATATTATTATCCTCAGCACATCTGTAAATTGAGTCCAACTCCTGCTGCAGGTGTGCAACATCGCTGGAGTTCTGTATTTTCTGCGAGACTTTCGTATCATCTGCATAGCCTGCCAGAGTGGCTGTCTGGGCATTTGAGGGCATATCTGAGAGGGCCATATATATATATATATATATATATATATATATATATATATATATATATATATATATATTCAACAATAATATTAAGGAATGGCCTTAATAGGCCATTCAACTCACTAAAACGAGCAGCTAAACTCAAACCGCTAAATAGTAGTAATTCAGAAATCAAAGGAAAATTAAAAACATTTACCCTAATCATCTTTGGACAATGCATTGTTTCGACGTACTTTTTGGTAAACCAGCCTAATTAAATTAAATTAAATTTAATCAAGTCAATTTACCACTGGTATATATATATATATATATATATATATATATATATATATATATATATATATATATATATATATTATATATATATATATAAGCAAAATAAGGCAAGGTATAAAATTCTAAAATAATTATATCATGAAGTACATTTTAGTACAGGTTTCCGCCTTTTAGACTTTTCAACTAAGAGTAAAATAAGAAAAACAATTAAATTGGAGAAAAACATTAAATGAAATGTTTTGTAAATATTTCCATAGTCTTCAAATAGTCGGTCTGTCTCTCTTCCTTTGCGAATGCTTGGTAGGTAGTAGCAAATCTGAAAAAATAGTTTTTTATGAGGACAGAGAATTGATGGTTTAATCAGGAGCTTAATATATATATTTATGACTGTGTGTGTTCCATTTATGCTATTGAATATGTGTATGAGTGTATGTACATATGTCTCCTTCTTTTTCTTATTTTACTTGTAAGTTGAATTTTGAAATAACCCCATGAATGCAAAATGTAATTAGTTAGAAGCTATTTCGTTAAGTTGTTATCATTTTGCGCGCATAGAAATCAACGAATTATATGATTTTGATACCGCAGATTAATGGTTACTAATGTATTATACAAAAAGGGTTGCACCAGTAAAATCTTTTAGTTTTACATGTTTGATAAAATATAGGATGTAAATGACTACGTCATATAAGATGTGACAGGCTTAAGGTCTAAAATTTAATATTTACTGCAAACAAACACGAATTATAATTCTCTCGGGAAAATATCAAATGTTTAACGTAAAGGTAATCTAGAAGATTGATTTCTTAGTTTCACATTGGGTTACATATATGTAAAAGAATATAAGTTTGTGAACTGACACCAGAACTTTATTGATAGTTATCTTATTCATATGAAGAGGATGTAAAACATAGTTCATTCAAACAGGAATTGGATTGAGATTATATCACGATTAAATGAATTTGTGAGCAACTAAAATTATCGGTACTTTATACGATTCCTCTTCATTTACCAACCAAATACTCTATGGAAACATGATTTAGATAATCCAGTGCGATTTACCCATGCCCACAAACGGCGCATTCAGGAAATTGAATTGATACTTGTTAAGCTGCTGAAACTACTTGAGCATGTTTGCGAAGCTTCTACACATTACAATAGTTGTATTAGGCGGAGGTAATTAAGAGAAGGATAATTAATTTGCTCTTGCTAGGACGGGGTTTTCTTGAAAGGGCCCTGCTAAAGGTTCTCTCTGTTTCGGAAAATTTCCATATCATTTCCTGGAGTCATACAGTCTTCCGGTAACGTCTTTTGCAGGAGTCTATTAGTTCGTTTTTTTTTTGCGATGTGCTCTTCAAAGCCTTAGCCTTTAATTGTATTTTTACTTGTATTTACTCTATTGTTCATCTTTGCATGATAAGAAATAATTTCATTCAAACATTTAGTCCAACACTATTCTTGTAAGAATGTTCAGTGGTTTGATCAAAGTATAGTCACTGCTAGAGACAGCACAAAATCAAATATTCTATTAGTGAATATTCATAGTTATCGACAGACACTTTACAAATGTGAGCATAACCGAGGCAGTCCTTGGTCTTTTATCCGGTACGGTATTTCAGTAGCAGCGGACGCACAGATTCTAAGCCATCAACATTGATGTAGCTTCTCCCATCTTTAGCGTTAAATAACATGTTAGATTGTTGAATTATTCACAAGATCTTTCATTCCGTTAGTTGTTGCATATTGATAGTTTGTGTAAAATATATGTACATAGTAATAATTACAAAATTGTTATGGACTTCATCAACTTAGCTTTTTTTTTTATTCATAGCAGGAAGTGGAGAGGGGGCGAACATTTTGATTGCTTCGATGCTGACATTGCTGTTATCGATGTTACTGTTTTTGTTTTTATTTTTTCCGTGACGGTTTGTTGAGTTGTATTTATCGTTTTTTTTCTTTAATTGCTGTTGCTGTGGTTGCTGTTAAGCTTGTGGATCTTTCTGTTGGTTTTGATTATGCGGTTGTGGTTTGCTGGCATAATTGTTAGTACGTCGAATAAAATGCATAGAAGCATTTTCTCCGTCGCTTTACATTATGATTTCAATTACCTATTTCTTTATTACCCACAAGGGGCTAAACACAGAGGGGACAAACAAGGACAGACATAGGTATTAAGTCGATTACAGCGACCCCAGTGCGTAACTGGTACTTAATTTATCGACCCCGAAAGGATGAAAGGCAAAGTCGACCTCGGCAGAATTTGAACTCACAACGTAACGCAGACGAAATACCGCTAAACATTTCGCCCGGCGTGCTAACGTTTCTGCCAGCTCGCCGCCTGATTTCAATTACCACCAAGGTCAACTTCGCCTTTCGGGTTCTATAAAATAAGTGCTAATCATGTATTAGTTTCGATGTAAGCGATTTGTCTCTCCTCCTAAAATTACCGGCCGTGTGCCAAAATTTGAAATGACTATTATTAATTTACTTGCTTTTTCTCTAAGTGGCGATGGTGAGTGAACGGTTGGTGGGTTCTTCGACATTTCAAACACTTTGACTTATACAGTACTGTGTGACAGTCTAGCGATTCTTCACCCTCACCAAAACATTTTCCTGGTCTTCGTAATTAAAAAGGCCAAGGGAGAAATGGTCTGCTTCGACGTTACTTACATTGTGCTTTTGTATAGCGGCGAGCTGGCAGAAACGTTAGCACGCCGGGAGAAATGCTTAGCAGTATTTCGTCTGCCGTTACGTTCTGAGTTCAAATTCCGCCGAGGTCGACTTTGCCTTTCATCCTTTCGGGGTCGATTAAATAAGTACCAGTTACGCACTGGGGTCGATATAATCGACTTAATCCGTTTGTCTGTCCTTGTTTGTCCGCTCTGTGTGTAGCCCCTTGTGGGTAGTAAAGAAACATATATTGTGTTTTTGTTCCTTGCTATGTCTGTTAAATTTTCCGAGAGTAGAGGGCACACTACGATGTGTTTTCATTAGTGGTGATGTTGGTGTGTTCACTCTTTCCTTCATGCAGTTTCTGAAGTTGTTGTTGTCATAGTTTCAGTTATTTGTAGAGACGATGTAGGCTGTATTGTTGTCGTTTCTTATGTTTGTGTTTCGGGCGCTACTATCAATAAGGTTATCACACATTCTTCTCCTTCAATATATATTTCTTTACTATCCACAAGGGGCTAAACACAGAGGGGACAAACAAAGGCAGACACACGGATTAAGTCGATTACATCGACCCCAGTGCGTAGTTGGTACTTAATTTATCGACCCCGAAAGGATGAAAGGCAAAGTCGACCTCGGCGGAGTTTGAACTCAGAACTTAACGGCAGACGAAATACGGCTACGCATTTCGCCCGGCGTGCTAACGTTTCTGTCAGCTCGCCGCCTTCTTCTCCTTCAATATAAATCAGAAGATATTCAAGTGGTTCGTGTTGCTGAAGTTGTTGCATTTGAACCCCTCTGCCTTAACGTGAATCTACATCCCACATTTGATACAAATATGGTCATGGTTCAATGCTTGTACCGTAGGTGCTGTCAGTAGCATTACCTCGAGAGCTATCTCCGATCATTCTTTATTGAAGTTGGAACCGATGCTAGTCCCATCTCCATACTCCTCCATCATCGATATCGGCTGCACTAGACCTAGTAATCCGGCAGTATGATCTTGGATGTTTGTTGTATCAAGTATGTTGTGAATAAGGTGACTTCCTTTAATGCACAAGCGAATGCGATTTTCTTCACAATCTCTTCACTGGGAAATAAGAGCTCGCCTATGCAGTGATATTTTGTCTTTCACGTTTGACTTACAATGTTTATCGCGTAAAAACAATAACATTAAGAATTGAATTATAATAAAAGAATAGTAATAACGACAATAAATGCATCAACGACAATAACAATAATAATGATTTCAAATTTTGGCACGAGGCCAGCAATTTCGAGGAAAGGGATTAAGTTGATTACATCAACCTCAGTACTGAACTGGTACTTAATTTATCGACTCCAGAGGATGAAACGACGCAAAGTCGATCTCGGCAGAATTTGAACTCAGAACGTAAAGATAGACAAAATGACCACAGGTTAACGATTCTATCATCTCGCCACCTTAATAATGATGATGATAATAATAATAATAACAACAACAACAACAACAACAACAACAACAATAGTAGTAGTAGTAGTAATAATAATAATAATAATGTCATAGGTGCCCTGGGAATGATAGCAAAAGGGGCTGATTGCTACCTAACTCAGATACCAGGAAACCCCAACATGGCAGAAATTCAAAAGATAGTGCTCATGGGAACTGCTCATATCCTACGCAAAATACTTTCTTTGTAATCTCAAGTTTTAAAACAAACATACTTTTCATATGTTTTTTTTAGGCATTCACTAGTTAAATACTAAGTACAAGACCAAATATATGGCACCCTAGGCATAACACCAACATGAACTTCCAACTTGTTGTCTCTTGAGGTCTCTGGGTGAGACTTGGAGCCAGCTTGTGCAAATGTAAAGCAAAAGTCAAACATAGAATAATAATAATAATAATAATAATAATAATAATAACAATAGTAGTAATAATAATAATGCTAATAATAATAACAACAATAACAACAACAGCAGTAGCAGCAAGAACAACAACACCACCAACAACAACTACAACAACATTCTTACTCAGGAACAAACTAAAAAATACTCGGAAGGGTAGAAGGAATATGTAGTGGATTCAATATCTGTCCCATGAACGCGTGGGTTAAATAATTAACTGCAACGAAGAAATTGAAATGAGGTTGTTGTCTTAAATAGTTGTGAGTTTACCTTGTATTCTATATATCTTACTACGAATGGTCACATAAGCCATTTATCTCTCTGTCTAACTGAAAATCCAAAATGGACAACTATAATCTTCTTTCATTGCAAGCTGCTAATTAAAACTTAGAGTAGTACAAGTAGCAATAACCACGACTTTGATATTGTCTGTTAGAGGGTTTTGTCTTGATATCTGTCTACTGTTTTTGTTTTTTGTTTTTATGGCTGCTTTGTTTTTCCATCTTCTGTTGTTCTTGATTTAGAATTTTTCTGCTGCTGACTTCACGATTTGTTACCAGTTTTACTTTTATAATTTTCTACTTGCCTGGAGTAATGTTGTAATTTTACAACTATTCACTGGTAATACCTATTTCTTTATTGCCCACAAGGGGCTAAACATACAGGAGGAGACAAACATGAACAGACATAGGTATTAAGTCGATTACATCGACCCCAGTGCATAACTGGTACTTAATTTATCGACCCCGAAAGGATGAAAGGCAAAGTCGACCTCGGCGGAATTTGAACTCACAACGTAACGGCAGCCGAAATACCTATTTCTTTATTACCCACAAGGGGCTAAACACAGAGGGGACAAACAAGGACAGACATAGTTATTAAGTCGATTACATCGACCCCAGTGCTTAACTGGTACTTAATTTATCGACCCCGAAAGGATGAAAGGCAAAGTCGACCTCGGCGGAATTTGAACTCACAACGTAACGGCAGCCGAAATACCTATTTCTTTATTACCCACAAGAGGCTAAACACAGAGGGGACAAACAAGGACAGACATAGTTATTAAGTCGATTACATCGACCCCAGTGCTTAACTGGTACTTAATTTATCGACCCCGAAAGGATGAAAGGCAAAGTCGACCTCGGCGGAATTTGAACTCACAACGTAACGGCAGCCGAAATACCTATTTCTTTACTACCCACAAGGGGCTAAACACAGAGGGGACAAACATGGACAGACATAGGTATTAAGTCGATTATATCGACCCCAGTGCTTAACAGGTACTTAATTTATCGACCCCGAAAGGATGAAAGGCAAAGTCGACCTCGGCGGAATTTGAACTCACAACGTAACGGCAGCCGAAATACCGCTAAGCATTTCGCCCGACGTGCTAACGTTTCTGCCAGCTCGCCGCCTGGTAATACCACTGGTAATACCAACTATCCGGTTAATAGCAACAATAACAATAATAGAATAATAATATTTATTATAATTATTGTTGTTTTTGTTAATTTCGTCATTATTATTAAGTTCCTTATAATATATAGAAGAGCATCACTAATAATAAGAATATTATATATTAAATAACCGTGAGAGTAACGGAAATAACAACTACAGTTTCTAACTTTAACAGGAAGCTATAAAATTGAGTGGAAGGGGAGGGCAGTTTATTTCAATCAGTTTATGTAAACAGGTAGGGGCGCGTGGCTTAGTGGTTAGGGTGTCAGCATCATGATCGTAAGATTGTGGCTTCGATTTCTGGACCGGGCGACGCGTTGTGTTCTTGAGCAAAATACTTCATTTCACGTTGCTTCAGTCCACTCAGCTGGCAAAAGTGAGTAACGCTGCGATGGACTGGCGTCCCGTCCAGCTGGTGAACACATACGCCATAGAAACCGGGAAACTGGACCCATGAGCCTGGCTAGGATTTAAAAGGGCGCATTTATTTATTTATTTATTTATTTATTTATTTTGTGTAAACAGTTAAGTGACTTGGTGCTAATATAATTGAATGTTGCCATGTATGGGTAAACAAATTTGAAGTTGGGCAAATATAGTAACAACTCGAGATATGTTTCAGGCTTATTTGGACTTGTTTAGTGAAGTATAAGTATAAATGTATGACAGAGATAAGAACAACTAGGGAATGTATTTATTATTTCTTCTCTCTTTGTTTCTTTTGTGACTAAATAGTTTAAGAACACGATAAGGATTTATTTTATCAGCCCATTATTTCATCAGACCAAAATAATACCATTCTGTAAGGAATTTGAAATCCAAAAGGATCAATGAAAGATTATAGCAGATTTAGAACATTCACTACTACTACTACTACTACTACTACTACTACTGCTGCTGCTGCTGCTGCTGCTGCTGCTGCTGATGATGATGATGATGATGATGATGATGATGATGATGATGATGATGATGATGATGATGATGATAAATGCCCTGATGCAGTATCAGGCAGTGGTTCTCATCGCTTCTGATATTTACTGATTGGAAGTGTTATCATGTATATTGCTTTGTCTTGGTATAAAACATGGGCTACAGCAAATATTCTGCTCAATACCACAGATTTGCTTGCCAGTTGCTTGACCATAACCAGTTGAGTATGTCCCTTATTGGGGGACGATATGTGCATCTCTGATCACCAGCAGAAGTAGTGGGGGAGCATCATAGCCATGTGTTGAGAGGAATTCTTTGGGGTTTGGGTAATTCACCTTTCGACACATGGGTGTTTTGTTCATCATCCTTAAACAACCCTTATTCAGGGACATCTTGAGCGGATAGGCTACTCGGGATGGCCTCCCACCTGCAAGGCCATGTACTGTTCACCATGCTACGCACATATAACTGTGATGCATGTGCCTGGTGTACCCTTATTAGACGGGTAGTCATGATGGGTATACTGGGCTTCGTATACTTTAGCATGCTCTGCTCTCTCTCACTCAATAATAATAATAATGATGGTGATGATGATGATGATGATGATAAAAAAAATAATAATAATAAAAATAATAATAATAATAATAATAATAATAATAATAATAATAATAATAATAATAATAATAATAATAATGATAATAATAATAATAAAATAGTAGAAGTACTGCAAGTTGTTTTTCCGGCATTCTAATGATACTGCTAATTCAACAGCTTCAGTAATAACAATAATAATGATTTCAAATTTTGGCACAAGGTCATATATTTCGGGGGAAGGTGTGAGTCAATTACATCGTTCCCAGTCCTCGTCTCCGAAAGGATGAAAGGTGAAGTCAGCCTCGGCGGAATTTGAACTCAGAACTTAAAGACGGACGAAATACCACCAGGAATTTTGCCGGCGTGCTAATGATTCTGCCGATGATGACGACGACGACGACGACGATAATGATGATGGCCACTCCCGCTGATTTCGACATATGAGTGTCTGAAGGAAATAATTTTTAAAAATGGGATTAAAAACTTCTAGAAAGTTACATATATGTGCGATGAATACGTGAATGCATTTTGAGTGAAGGTATGGATGTTGCTATGAAATCACAATTGGGACACAGATGACGTTGATTTTACCTGAGATTGGACAAATGTTGACAGCAGGATTTAATTCTTGTATTGTTCTGTTACTTCAATTCAAATTGTTTACATGCATCATGACAAATTTTACGATCTAGGCAATAATTTTCCTAAGTTCTCAAAATATTCTGTAAGGATCTTAGTGATTGTTTCAATTTATCCTTATACTTAAGGATGGATCTTCGTTTACCACGGAATCCTTCTACGTTTTGGCCAGACAAAAGAATTTTCGGAATGCGATCATCTTGCATTCCAACAACATTTCCTGCACATCTGCACTGAATTATCAACAACATACTTTCGACACTGGAGTTGTAATAATCATAATGGTGATGATGATGATGATGATGATGATGACGATAATGACGACGACGACGACGATGACTACGATAACGATGGTAATGATGATGGTGATGCTGCAGTTGATGATGATGATGATGAGGATGACGATGACGATGTTGAAGGTAAGTCATGTGTGTTGATAAGATCGCAAAACAGAAAGCCAAGCAATATCGAAAAAAAAAGCAAAGCGAAACAAACCAATGAAAATCAACACAACAACAACAACGACATCATCATCATTATCATCATTATCAACAACAACAACAACAACAACAACAACAGCAAAAGATGATTGAAGACAATTCAGACAGACAGACTCAGTTTAAGGTTTGATAGTCAAAGTCTGTTACTGATTATCTCAGAATCTGTATCTAACGAACTTAGAAAAATCACATAACATTAATAGAGTAATTAGTGGATATCTAGAGGTACTTGTTGGCATTACTAATTTATACACCAAACAACCGAAAGTGAATTATATATAAAAACTAATGAAATCAAATAAAACAAGAAAACTAATTAAGTAAGAAACTTGTCAAGGTGAGGTGACTGTTGTATTTACAAGATCAAATAAATTAGGAATACATACATACATACATACATACATAACTTATAAGTATATATAAATATATATATATATATATATATTATATATATATATATATATAGATATATATATATACATATATATATATGTGTGTATATGTATGTATGTATGTATGTGTATATATATAATATATATATATATATATTATATATATATATATATATATATAAATATATATATAAATATATAAATATATATATATAAATATATATATATATAAATATATATATATATATATATATATATTATATATATATATATGTATGTATGTATGTATATGTATATGTATGTATGTATACTGACAATTTTGGCAAATAGATGAAAGTATGATATAATTATCTATATTTAAAGAAACATGAAGCTGATTATAATAACGATAATAACAATAATTATAAGAGCAACAACAACAACAACAATAATAATGATAATATTGATAATATTGATAATGATCACGATTATTATAATTATTTTTTATTGGTCACAAGGGCATGAAAGGTAGCGGGGGACAATAGAAATATAAAATAAAATAGAAAACAAGAAAGAAAAGTGGAGGATTTACATCGAGTAAAATTCGGGAGATCAATATTACAATGAAAGGCAATAATGAATAGATCAAGATGTTGACGATTATTATTATTATTATTATTATTATTATTATTATTATTATTATTATATTATTATTATTATTATTATTATTATTATTATTATTATTGTTGTTATTATTTGATAACAATAAATAACAATAACCTATAATAGTAATTGCTTTGAAAAGTGATGGTTGTTACAATCTCAACATGGTTGTTCCTGTTCAGAACAATGTTGCTACTATTTTTAAACCCAGGAGGACATCTCCAACTGGTTAACGACACAATATCTGAGTTCGTTATATTGCAAACAAGGCAGCGAATAACTCTCATCCAGCGTTGACAGGATCAGTAAATCAGCTGGTTTCAGTACTGGACACCTGTCTGCTAGACATGGCAGTCGTTTGTTCCAAGTTTTGTCCAATGCACAAAGTCGAGGTATGTTTGTGTAGTTCAGAAATTCGTGCACAGTTTCCTTGCATAGTACATCGGTGAATTGTTTACTATGGTCCAAAACAGACCTGTACATAGTGAGTGAAATATGGAGGGAAACTGTGTAGAAGCCAGTTGGAGAAACTGTTTCTGCTCTTACGTTATAGTGTTAATCCGTCCCCTACTTTAAGCATATTACCTGCTCATGGGTGGATTCATCACAGTTCACTTTGGTGTAAGGATTAAGACTTGGTCTCCGGTCTGTCAATGGTGCCGCCATTTTTACTTAGGCATAGCCATTAAAAATGTGAGCGGGCTAATTATTAAGAAAGTGGGTTATTTGAGCATATCATCTCGTATTTCAGTAGTCAAGTGTTTATTGTATAAGTTCTGGGAAAATGTAACGTAAAGCTGGCACTGTCACAAAGCAGAATTTAAAATTGAAATCTTAGGATGTATGAATCTAATATCTGTAGTCTTGCATCTCAGATCTAGTATTTCGGTACGTTCTTCTCCTGCAATTCTTTCCCGAGGTGAACCCATTGGTTTAGCAGAAAGCTAAATTACATTTCATCTCTACTAATTCTGTTCTTAATCAGGTTTGCTATTTTGCTTTCAGTAACTGTCCAAGCCTGGTACATTAACTTGATACAACTCAAGTTCTCTCTCTCCTCTCTCTCTCTCTCTCTCTCTCTCTCTCTCTCTCTCTCTCTCACACACACACACACACACTCTCTTTCTCTTTCTCTCACTTGTATATTTCATTTGCCTTTGTAATATTATCAATGATTCTGATGCTCCCGTACTACCACACTGACTACACACTACGTTTTGTTCATGCCTCACCTTGGCATTAATTTCAGCATCTTTGTGGTTCAGCTCACTTCCTTGCCTTCAAATTATTCATCCCTTCACCAAACGTATTGCTGATAGTCTGTGTTGCTTGTCTCTCTATTGAATCTACTTAGAATAGGTTCTCTCTATCGTGCATACTCCACATTTAACAGTATCTTATTCTTACACTTCTACGTCCATTTTATTTTAGCAATATGAAGGCAAGTTCACAAAAATCATTCTGCATATCGTTCTGAAAGAAGCCTGTCGTATATATATATATATATATATATAATATATATATATATATATATATATATATAATATATATATATATATATATATATATATATATGTATGTGTGTGTGTGTGTGTGGTGTTTGTGTGTGTGTGTGTGTTTGTGTGTGTCTGTGTTTGTCCCTCTAGCATTGCTTGACAACCGATGCTGGTGTGTGTACCTCCCCGTCACTTAGCGGTTCGGCAAAAGAGAAACCGATAGAATAAGTCCCGGGGTCGATTTGCTCGACTAAAGGCGATGCTCCAGCATGGCCGCAGTCAAATGACTGAAACAAGTAAACGAGTAAAAGAGTAAAGAGTATATCCTCCTAGTTAATATTTCAATTCTTTACAACTACAGGGATTTGCAACCCGGAATAACTCATACCTCAGGCCCTCACTTTGCGATGCGTGCAAATCTCTTTCTACTCCTCGCTTATTTCGCATCTTTAGATTTCACTTTATAATTTTGTTACTGATATCTTCTTTCATTCAGTTTTTAAAAACGTGTTTTCACGTATATGGTATTCTCATTGTTCCGCCACCTCATCAGCAGGTTGGTCAGTAGCCTTCAGCAGACTATTTCGTAAGAACTTCTAGTTTGGCTCCATACTCTATTTCCTTCATGTCATTAGTATCAACTAGAACTTCTCTGAATCAACAATTGACTGACATCTCTTTTTACTTCCCTGTCATCAGTTTCCAGTTTGCCTTTTGTTTTTCAATACTCGCAAACTCAGTCATTAATCATTAAGCAATGTTTGTTGTACATTCTTCACCAGTGAAAGACATCATTCACTAAATATTCATCACATATTCTGGAAATGTATGAGTGTGTGTATGTTTGTGTACCTGTGTATGCGTATTTGTGTGTGTGCATGCCTATTTATGTATGTATATATCTGTAGGGTTAGGTATGTAACCAGTCACCGCTATATAATATTGAATTCAAGAAAACAATCGGCGAAAATTAATAACTATTTATTAATATTAAAGTTTTATGACAAACGTTACTGTCAATACTTACACTAACGTTTTTCCTTTTTATTAACACGTTTTACACACATATTCATGTATTTATTAAGTCAACGACCTCCAGGAGTGGCTGTGTAGTAAGTAGCTTGTTTACCAACCACATAGTTCCGGGTTCAGTCCCACTGCGTGGCATCTTGGGCAAGTGTATTCTGCTATAGCCCCGGGCCGACCAATGCCTTGTGAGTGGATTTGTTAGACGGAAACTGAAAGAAGCCTGTCGTATATATGTATATGTATATATATATATATGTATGTGCGTGTGTGTTTGTGTGTCTGTGTTTGTCCCCCTAGCATTGCTTGACAACCGATGCTGGTGTGTTTACGTCCCCGTCACTTAGCGGTTCAGCAAAAGAAGACCGATAGAATAAGTACTGGGCTTACAAAGAATAAGTCCCGGGGTCGATTTGCTCGACTAAAGGCGGTGCTCCAGCATGGCCGCAGTCAAATGACTGAAACAAGTAAAAGAGTAAAGAGTAATACTCACACTAACGTTTTTCCTTTTTATTAACACGTTTTACACACATATTCATATTTTTATTAAGTCAACGACCTCGTATTCCACATATTTTTCTTCTAATTATCAGTTTAACGCTTCAATATTTACTTCCCCATATTAAATTTTGTTTACACTTAAGTCAGTTTTCTTCTTCATTTTCTTTTTCATTTGCTTCTTCTTCCCCCCTCCTCCTCCACCTCCTCTCATTGTTTGTGTTCTCTGCATCTTTTTTTACGTCTCATTCGTTGATCCACGCTATTCGGTTTCATCTCTTCTTTTACACTCTATTTCTCTATGCACATATATTTTTCAAATAAAATTCGTCGAAAGTGAATTTTTGCGATGGAAACAACGCATCTAAAGAAATAATTCTCTCTACTCCCCACTTTTCTGTTTCTTTGCATTCTAGCTCTTTCCCTCACATTCCTCTTCTCTATGTTTGAGCACTTCCCCCAAATTATCAAAGCGTTTTATTCTTGACTATGAAGTTTCGCACATGCCTCTATTTTGCACTAGCTTCATCAGATCGTTTGAACGAAATGTACTGCGATTTATATATGTGTGTAGATGTGTGTGTTAATATGTATAACGAAAAAATTTTTCCTTATATATAAATATATTGATAGAAATGGTAAGACAACAAAAGAATGAAAGAGACCTCGATATTATATAAATAGAGGAATTTATCTGTAAATATATGTGACAATTATTCTGTAGCCATGATAAAACTCCGAGTACCGCATGTCGGGGCGGAAACCCACGCCGCCATTTCTTCAGTTATCCGGCCATTCATTCATTCATTCATTTTGTATTATAAATAAATAAATATATATATATATATATAGCGGCGCACACACACACACACACACACACACACACACACATATATATATATTCAAAATGTGACCGCGTGTGTATCGTTGTTGATTTTTTGGGATTTCTCCTTTTCCTATGTTTCTGACGAAGAGCTCCGCTCGAAACGTTAAGTCCTCCTTCTTTCTTTCCTTTCCTGAGCGTCCAATAACACTATACTTATTCCACGTACTCGCGTTGTTGTGTTTTCATGTTTGGATTAACTTTATATAAACACACACACATATATATATATATATATATATATATATATACGTAAATATATGTATGTGTATGTATGATTATATACATATATGTAGATAGTTAGATAGAAAGAGAGACAGACAGTGAGATAGATGGATATTCATAGCAATGACCAATATGTAATTACTGTTCGCTGTATCTCTTACTTTACATTTTTTAATCTATTTTCTATCATCATACTCTATCTCATCTGCCGTTCTCCCTTGTTGTTTCTATAATCATTCACCTTTTTCAGTCAAATCGTTTAAACGAAAGAGGCACAACACAGGGCAAAGGTGAGCAACTTTAATGTTTCCATAGATATAGCGTCATGATAACTGTTATAATAAAATAAACTGGTTACTGTTTGTGAATTGGCTGTAGAGTAACCACTTTACGCTAACCGAGAATAGAGAAAAAATATTTATAATGTTAGGGACAAATGAACTCTCAAGTGCTACGGCTATGGTTAGTAGACTCTATAAAGTAGTTGGGTTGACTTTAAGGAGAATATCTATTTGTAGAAACTCTACAAAAATATTAAAGGAATCTAAGAAACTACATCCTTGAGCTGTTTAAGTGTGTTGTAACTCCAAAGGAAAAACCCCTTGCAACGTGACAACCTATCAAATCCATGCCAAACTCCAGCATGTAAGAAGGAGGCAAAATGATGTTGAGGATCACTGGCACACACACACACACACACACGCACACACACACACACACACACACACACACACACACACACACACACACACACACATATGTGCAGGCATTCCCTGCATCAAGGAATCTTTGTTTAGCGAATTCTAAACCAATGATAATTTTAAGGATTTCAGGTTATGACCTGAAATTCCACCCTTTTTAAAATTCAAATATCAAAATCATTTTCCATATATATATAATATATATATTCAATTAAGGAACGGCCATATTTCACCCAATAGAAATAACAGCCAAAGCTTATACCGCATAAGATTAATTCCGTAAACAGGAGAAAATAAAAAAAACATATTTATTCTCCTGTTACGGAATAATATATTTGCTAGAAGCTTTGGCTGTTATTTTGTGGGTGAATTATTATGGCCGTTCCTTATGTATGTGAACTTATAAATGGTCTATGAATATTAATTTTTTCCCACTGGCCGCTGGGTGGCATAAAATCTACAAAATTTTCCTTGCCACCCTATATTGATTAATTATGAATATATAATATATATATATATATATATATAAGCATGAAAATTATTCTCTTAAATATAAATTATATATTCGGTATGACGTTTAATTACTTCTTTTTACTGCGCTTGTCATGTTTTTGTCTCCATTCTATAATTATTTTTACTGTTTACAGCATATTAAGTAAGTTTCTCTTGATTTATTTACATTCCCTTTCAAGCTTTCTTTTTATCTCATATAGCTCTCAATAATTTTTGTATGTTTTTCGCTACACCTTGCTTTTCATTGCATTTATCATTCGTGCAAACAACTGTTCTCTTTTTCTCTCTCCCTTACTTTATTTTAGCATGCACCAATTCAAATGAACTTTTATCCATTGTTCTCAACATTTTCAGACTGATTTTTGGAACAAACTTTATTCATACAGTACTTTCTCTCGCTCTTTCTTCCTGTTTCTCTTGTACCTGTATTTCAAAGGGCCCGTCTTGTCATATTCTGTGTGTCACGCTGAATCTCCTCGAGAACTACGTTAAGGGTACACGTGTCTGTGGAGTGCTCAGCCACTTGCACGTTAATATCACGAGCAAGCTGTTCCGTTGATCGTATCAGCTGGGACCCTCATCGTCGCAACCGACGGAGTGCTCCTATACTTCAACAACACTCATCCTCTTTTCACTTTCTTATTTCCATTTTTCCATCCAAAATATTAAGAACACAACTTTTGCCAACGCATATCATCAATATTTTCATCAGAATTTGTTGCGTGGCGTGATTTTCTAGTGTCTCCTTCAAGACAATTAGAATGATACCATCAAGTGGAACTGAAGTTTAAGGTACGAAAAAGATTGGTAAAGAGGTTACGTTCATAGTTAAATTCAATCTTTTACAATGTTTTCTGCTGGAGAAAATTCTATACCGCAAAACTATTAAAACTTGCAGCATCTACTGTGTGAAAGTTATGCGACAATAAATATAAACTTCGCTCAGGTGCTCAAGCAGTTCCTCCGTTAATGTTCAGACAATGGCTGTTTTTTTCAATAAGTATGATGTGATTCTCAAAATAGAATACCTCCTCTGTGTGTTGGAACTGGATGCATTTTGTCGATAAACACAACGGTCATTCAAGCGAAAGTTAAAATTTAGTAAAGCAAAGGAATGTGTAACTTCTGATGTAAAACATTTTCGGACTAGTTAAAGATTGTTTGAAACAATTATAAGGAACCTTATATTACATGACATTAAAATAACTGGTAACGCTGCCAGCACTGATACAGAGGCTGCTATTAATTGTGCCGAAGAACTGAAGTAAACTAATGCTTAACGAAGTTACTCATCAGAATAAGTTCTTAGCCTTGATGAAATTTTGTGTTTTGGGACGTATATATCAATAAGGTCTATATATATATTAGAATGAATAAATCTGCACCAGGCTTAACAGTCAACAAAATCCGTTTGTTGCATCACGGAGAAAATACTGCAGGTGAAATGAAACTAAAACTTCCGCTTGTGTATTGTTCCCAAAATCTAAGGGCGTTTAAAGGCCCTTACTCTTTACTCTACTCTTTTACTCTTTTACTTGTTTCAGCCATTTGACTGTGGCCATGCTGGAGCACCGCCTTTAGTCGAGAAACTCGACCCCAGGAATTATTCTTTGGAAGCCTAGTACTTATTCTATCGGTCTCTTTTACTGAACCGCTAAGTTACGGGGACGTAAACACACCAGCATCGGTTGTCAAGCGATGTTGGAAGGGGACAAATACAGACAAACAAACATATGCACACATACACACACACACACACACATATATATATATATATATCTATATAAACGGCAGTTTGTCTGTGCGTGTTTCTGTGTGTCTGTTTGCTTGTACCCTCACCCTGACCACGGCTTTCAACCGATTCTGATGAAACTTGACACACACCTAGCCCAATGTCATAATTCAAAACTAACGCAGCGAAAATTTTGAAAAGTTCCCCCAGTTCTGAAAAAAATCGATAAATTCGACATGGGGTCGAGAATCAGAAACACAAACCGCAAACTGTCTAGGGGACGCAACTCCACCTTTTTTAACTAAAAAAAAATTTACCATCATTTTTTTCCATTTTTTTGCTATTTTTTGGCTATAACTCTCTAAAAATGCTTTATAGTTATTTCCCTTACAAAACTGAGCAACGCCGGGCGATACTGCCAGTATACATATATACGACGGGCTTTTTTCAGTTTCCGTGTACCAAATCTACTCACAAGGCTTTGGTCGGCCCGAGGCTATAGTAGAAAACACTTGCCCAAGGTGCCACGCAGTGGAACTGAACCCGGAACCAGGTGGTTCGTAAGCAAGCTACTTACCACACAGCCGCTCCTACGCCTATGCTAAGTTTAATTACTTCATTTATTTGCTAATAAATTTATATATGTGAAATACTAAATCCAAAATACAGAACACATGCTTGACGCATTCCCCCTGCGCTTTTTTTTATATGCATAATAAGCGTCACTATTTTATTTCTATAATGCACTTCAATATCGAATCAACTAAAATTAATACGCTCTGCTTTCAGATGAGATTTAACCAACTTAGATATGTCCATTGCTTACACAAGATGACTTTACAGACAAGATCCACTCCTGATTACACTCAATTAACAATGATAATTTCATTAAATGAAAGATTTTTCTTTACTATATGCGTGTGTGCATGCGCTAGTATATATGTTTAATGAAAAGGGGTTACATGATTTATGATAACATATTCAATTATAAATGTGTAAAATAAGGATATAAGGCAGAAACGTTATGTGGTATACGAAGACATGTGAAAAGGATTGATAAAACAATACACAGGTTATCATTTATGTAAATACGTATGGAAGGCGTACATAAAAGGCAAACAGTCCTAAACTTGTAAACATACATGAACAATAGTCGCACAAACAAAGAAATCAGTAAAATGGTTTCATATTTTGGTACGAGGCCAGCAGTTCCGGAGAGAGATTAAGTCGACTCCAAAAGAATGAAAGGCTAAGTCGACCTCGGCGAAACTTGAACTCAGAACGTAAAAACGGACGAAGTGCCGCTAAGCATTTTGCCAGGCGTGCTAGTGGTATTATTTCAATGGTCATCACACTCAGTGACATTGCTGGTGCAATAGCAATTTCATTATCTCTGTTACGCACTTAATAATTAAAATCTATTTAAGAATGTTCCGGGTTCAGTCCCACTGCGTGGCATCTTGGGCAAGTGTCTTCTGCTATAGCCCCGGGCCGACCAAAGCCTTGTGAGTGGATTTGGTAGACGGAAACTGAAAGAAGCCTGTCGTATATATGTATATATATGTGTGTGTGTGTATATGTTTGTGTGTCTGTATTTGTCCCTCTAGCATTGCTTGACAACCGATGCTGGTGTGTTTACGTCCCCGTCACTTAGCGGTTCGGCAAAAGACACCGATAGAATAAGTACTGGGCTTACAAAGAATAAGTCTCGGGGTCGATTTGCTCGACTAAAGGCGGTGCTCCAGCATGGCCGCAGTCAAATGACTGAAACAAGTAAAAGAGTAAAAGAGAGAGTACTCAGAGTTTCTTCCTATGAGTAAAACTTCAGTAAAGACAAAGTTGAAAGTTTTTCATCATTTTGGATTGTGCACGTCAAGAAAAAACATGCATAGTGGTAAAAGTTATCCTTCGTTTTCAACAAAGAAAATATCTCCTCTGTGCGTTGACTACTTTTGTTCCTGCATGATTACCCAATATTATATAACGATACATGTTTTGTATGTGTGTGTGTGTGTATCAGTATGTAAGTAAATGTGTGAATATATATATAGAATTATATATATAAATTATATATGTGCACGCATATATATGTATATAACATAAAAACTGAATTATAGTCACGACATTGCAAAGCAAGACAAGTACATAAACATAATGGTGTATGACTGCGTATTCCATTATTCCAGTCCTGTTACTTATTTCTTATATTGTATGGTTCAAAGCGCTAATAAATTTGCTATGCTTTTGTAATCTTTTACACTATCAAATTCTGTCCATTACTCCTAGTTTTTGTTGTACCTACGTTTCTCTCGTTCTTTTTTTCTCTCTTTTTCTCTCTCTCCCTACTTCTCTCTCTCTCTCTCTCTCTCTCTTAACACTCTCTTTCCCACTTTCATGCAGGATATGAGCCTCTGATCCTTCTCTTTCATTTGCTACTTTATTCTGTTTTCCTAAAAAAGACACAACTGAACCCAACTTCACATGCATACACAAACACACACACATAAGAAACAACTACACACGCACATAGACGCATATATACACATACATACATACATACATCACATGATCGCTTATATTCTTTGTATATATTTTTTTTCTCTATCATCTCCAGCAAACTTCTTATTCTTGTCAATTCGGTTTTCTTTCTTTGAAGCAAGAAACGTAGCGCCTTTAGCAGATTCAGCTCTTAAGTCCACCAACATCTGTACAGCTTCTTTTTATATGTACATATGTATATATATATATATATATATATATATATATATTATATATATATATATGTTCATACATACATACCTATATATAATATGTATATATATATATATATATATATATATATATATATATATATATATATATTTATACATACCTATATATAATATGTATATATATATATATTATATATATATATACACACACATATATATATATATACATATATACATATATACATATACATATATATGCATATACATACCTACATGTATATATCTACATACATATCTGTGTTTGTATTTGTGTGTGCGTGCGAGTGTGTGTGTGTGTGTGTAGATACTAAAATATATACACATGGATGTACACATACATATATATATATAAATCATTCAAGCAAGAAGAGTCAGTGTACATGACATTTGCTGGCCTTCTAATGCTGGTTAGATATATGCAGCTGATGGCCAACATGACATCTTCAGGTCACTGTCTGCAAGAATATTTACACAGTGAAATATATGAAATATAATGATGTCAAGGCAAAAGTTGTCCAACCTACAGCGCTGGTTCTCAGCCGATAGATCACATCCCAAATTATGTCAGAGTATAATGCATAATACGTAGCAAAGACACAAACCCTTTTATTACTGACACATTTAATAAAAGGAACACATTCCGTTAATACTTTATACAATAGGAGCAGGAATGGCTTCGTGTCTAAGAAATTTGCTTTGAAACTACGCAGCACTGGGTTCGGTATCTTGGCATGGAAACGTATCAAGTGTCTCTTGTTATAGCTATACAATCAATGCTTTGCCAAGGAATTTGGTAGACGGAAACTGTGTTATATGCATAGGCGCAGGCGTGGCTGTGTGGTAAGAAATTTGCTTCCCGACCACATGGTTCCGTGTTCAGTCCCACTGCATGACACCTTGGCCAAGCGTCTTTTACTGTAGCCTCGGGTCGACCAAAGCCTTGTGAGTTGATTTTGTAAACGGAAACTGAAGGAAACCTGTTGTTTATATATATATGTGTGTGTTTATCCACCACCACCATTGCATGACAACCGATGTTGATGTGTTCATGTCCCAGTAGCGTTTCAGCAATAAGGACTGATAGAGTAAATACTAGGCTTACTATGAATAAGTACTCGGGTTGATTTAAGGCGGTGCTATATCACGGCAGCAGTGAAATGACAGAAACGATTAAAAAAAGAATACATATATACACGCATACTCTTTTACTCTTTTACTCTTTTACTTGTTTCAGTCATTTGACTGCGGCCATGCTGGAGCACCGCCTTTAGTCGAGCAACTCGACCCCGGGACTTATTCTTTGTAAGCCCAGTACTTATTCTATCGGTCTCTTTTGCCGAACCGCTAAGTGACGGGGACATAAACACACCAGCATCGGTTGTCAAGCAATGCTAGGGGGACAAACACAGACACACAAACACACACACGCACACATATATATGTACATATATGCGACGGGCTTCTTTCAGTTTCCGTCTACCAAATCCACTCACGAGGCTTTGGTCGGCCCGAGGCTATAGTAGAAGACACTTGCCCAATCATCATTATCATTGTTCGACCGTGGTCGAGACAATGGAATTTACCATGCTACGCCAGACTTCACGGTCCATCATGGCATTACGGAGGTCCTGTTGCTGGATGCCTGTATCCCTGGAGATTACATCAGAGTTGGAGAGTGCCCAAGGTGCCACGCAGTGGGACTGAACCCGGAACCATATGGTTGGTAAGCAAGCTACTTACCACAGTGTGTGTGTGTATATATATATATATATATATATATATATAATAGATATATGTGTGTGTGTGTGTGAATGTGTTATATATATATAGGTATATATGAATACACACACACACACACACACACACACACACACACACACACACATATATATATATATATACACACACACACACACAAACACAATACATTAAAAGTGTATTTTGCTTGTTTGCAATTTTGGGAAAATACAAAGTAATGAGAAAATGTGAATACGAACGGAGTAAAGCTTGTTTCGTATAAATCGGACGACTTGTTATTGAGATATTAGGGGTTTAGGGGGTATAAATACTCGAAACGGTGCATAATGGGAAAATTCTCCAAAAAATAACTTAACCCCGAAAGAGAGGAAACTCTTACCTTTCGATTTAGACACAATGACTTGATAGATATCGTTGACGTAAATATTTATTCCAGACTTCTCAAAACCCAGCGTTACGACTCTTTACCAAAGCTATATAAAAAAAGGAGATTAACGCAAGCCAAACATTCAGTATACAAAATGGGGGGGGGAGCACTCCGTCGGTTACGACGACGAGGGTTCCGGTTGATCCGATGAACGGAACAGCCTGCTTGTGAAATTAACGTGTAAGTGGCTGAGCACTCCACAGACACGTGTACCCTTAACGTAGTTCTCGGGGATATTCAGCGTGACACAGAGAGTGACAAGGCCGGCTCTTTGAAATACAGGTACAACACAAACAGGAAGTAAGAGTGAGAGAAAGTTGTGTTGAAAGAGTACAGCAGGGATCACCACCATCCCTGCCGGAACCTCGCGGAGCTTTTAGGTGTTTTCGCTCAATAAACACTCACAACGCCCGGTCTGGGAATCGAAACCGCGATCCTACGACTGCGAGTCCGCTGCCCTAACCACTGGGCCATTGCGCCTCCACATACAAAATGAATGGGTTAGCAACGCGCACTGAAGACTATCACTACTAAAATAATGAGTAACAGGAGAAAATAAGTCCAAAAATAATTAGTGATCTAATGACCACACACACGCAATGAATTTCTAATGCTAGCAACAACAAAGAAGCATAGTAAAGAAACAAAAGACGTGGCAACAGCAAAAATCTGTTGAAAGCAAGAGAATTTTCAATGAAAGAAATTATGCCCAGTGACAAGGTTACATATGTATCTATATACACACCTAATTTAAAACAATAGTTATGTTTTTTAGTCTTTATTATAAACTAGCAGTATCGCCCGGCGTTGCTCGGGTTTGTAAGGGAAATAACTATATAAGCATTTTTAGAGAGTTATAGCAAAAAAATAGCAAAAAATGCATTAAAAATGGAAAAAAATTATGGTAAATTTTTTTAAAATCTTTGACTCATCGTAGACATTTTTAGAGAATTACTTCCCTTATATAATAGCGAAAAAATGCATTAAAATGGAAAAAAATGATGGTAAATTTTTTTTAATCGTAGACTCATCGTAGACCCGCGCTAATACCCAGAAGGGCTCGATATGAATCACGACTATAAGATACCCGGTTTTGGCTAAACTGCACCGCAAAATGTGGGAGTAGTTAGGAATCTAAATCGTAGGAGACAAACACACAACTTCACTTTTATATATAAAGATGTTTTCTGCGTATCAGGACTTTATACTTTGTTGACACTAATAAGTTTATCTAACTTATTCTTAAGCATGTTTCAAGGCTATCTGAATCTCATCAATCAGAATGTGTAATAGATATGCCTTCTACAGAAATACATTGCTTATAATGGGCGTCTAATAGCTATACAGATTTTCTTGCCAGATCTTGATCGTTGGAGCGTTAGTGGTTTGCGTTATCGGACTTGCAGGAACGACGTGTGTAATTGTGATAATTATGGCCTTGTGTTACACAATTAGTTCTACTCCCAAATTCAGCATTCAGTACCACTCTGATATAACTAGTATGATATGACATCTCAAACTGGTCAAACCGATGTGGAATAAACTGTAATGAAATAAAGTATGAAGATGAGAGTAATACTCTTTACTCTTTTACTCTTTTACTTGTTTCAGTCATTTTGACTGCGGCCATGCTGGAGCACCGCCTTTGGTCGAGCAAATCGACCCCGGGACTTATTCTTTGTAAGCCCAGTGCTTATTCTATCGGTCTCTTTTGCCGAACCGCTTAGTAACGGGGACGTAAACACACCAGCATCAGTTGTCAAGCAATACTAGGGGGACAAACACAGACACACAAACACAAACACACACACATACATATACATATATATATACATATATACGACAGGCTTCTTTCAGTTTCTGTCTACCAAATCCACTCACAAGGCACTGGTCGGCCCGGGGCTATAGCAGAAGGCACTTGCCCAAGATGCCACGCAGTGGGACTGAACCCAGAACCATGTGGTTGATTAGCAAGCTACTTACCACACAGCCACTCCTGCGCCTATGGTCATGATAATGTTGTCGAAAAATTAGAAACCGGTTTCACCATTTTGAAAATATGTGTTCACACCCGTGTTGCACCCTGACTTCCAATGGAATTATATTGTACATCAGAGTTTTCAAATTGTGGTGGTTTTGTACCAAAACTCATGTCTCCACTTCAGCATTTTCTCATTTTCCCGACCATAGTTCCTTGAAGAATATTTTTTTAGGGCCATTAGTCTTTGTAATATTGCTATACTACTTCTTCTTTGTTTTCATTACCACTATGTGAAAACCTTCATAGAGGCCATTGTAATACAGGATGGTTCTGCGAGCCTACTCATTCGTGATGTAGAAAAATTAAAACCCACTTTCACATACATCCATGTTGAATGCATATATTCATATATACATGTTTGTGTACAGTCTCTCGAGCACAACGAAGAAAAAAAGAATGAATTGAGATGCCTCGTTAGCACGAGTGTCACACGTGACAAATTATTAACAAATTAGGCTCATACCTTTAAAATTGTTTTTCTTTTAAATCAATATTATAGTTTTTTTTTATACAGATTTTAAGTCAACGTGAATAATAAAAGGAAACCAAAAACAAAGATTAAAAATAAATAAATATACAATTACACAGATGAATCCAAAACAAACAAAATATAATGAAATATGATATAGATAATCAGAGTAACTTTATTTTAATTTTATTTGTATTTTATAGTGACTAATTTTTTAATCATTTATGTTAACATTAATGAATATAGATGAACTTTGCCAACATCGTAATTTATAATTAAAAGTAGTAATTAGATATCTATTGTAGATGAATGAGATAAGCACATATATTAACACATAAGCGAGTGCAAGTATGTTCACATAAAAACACGAATGTTCGTGCACGCGTACACGAACACTTCCACGCACGCGCGCACGCATATATATACACACACGCATGTATGTATATGTAGAAGGAGAAGGACAGAAGAAAATTCGCGCATATGTATATATATATGTATCTATATATATTTATGCGTGGGTATAGATAAACACGCACTCATATACATATGTATACACACATGTATGCATACAAGAAAAAAGATATATTATTTCTACATAAATACACATTGCACAGATATGCTTAAGTCAAACACGCCCAGCGTAGACATGTATATATATATATATATATCGATATGAAGATTGACAGACACATAGACAGCTAGATAGATAGATGCATGTATATATAACGCATATATTCATGTACATAACGCATAACGCACACACCAAACAGCATTCGTCATCCAGACAAATAGATGTACACAGATACGCCAACCCTCCGTCTCTGTGTGTGAAAGAATTTTTGTCTTCCACTATAACCCCAGGCCGACCAATGCCTTGAGAGTGGATTTCGTTGACAAAATCTCGTCGTGTATATATATATATATATATATATATATATATACGGAGAGAGAGAAAGAGATACAGAGAGAGACAGAGAGAAAGAGAATGAGAAGTTGGGAGAACGATACATTCATGCATATTGTTCTATCCAGTTGCATAATCCTTCGCACTGATAAAACTTTGAAGTGACTATCAATAACTTTATATATATGTGGAGACAAATGTGTAAGGAACTCAGTGAACGGACCATACCTTTTTCCTATGAAGGGGAAATCTTTAAAACATTGATGGGTCCAGCAACACATTATGGATTTGTGGAGTGTTGGCAGATGACTCTGAAGCATGAACAGGTAATTTATATCAAGGTAACACCGATGACATACTAGATACTGACACCATCTAGGCTTGACCACGACATGAATGGAGATGTGTGGATGGTCTTAGGAACGGCACCAATCACTACAAGATATAAATGCACTCATGCACTTTTCTCCACTAATATTGACATGTGATGTAGAGTAATGACTTAAGAATTAGCTTAAATGTATCCTGTCAACAACTCACCACCATAATGTAAAATATGCGGCAATGATACTTCTCAAATGGCCTTAGGTATCTAACTGTGAAATGACATCACAATACAAAAGCTACTTAAAGTAAATAATTGAAACAATCATCTGAACGTAGATTGGTCAATCAATACAATATAATTAGTGGTGGGCAAAGGATCTAGTAAGGAATCCTCTGAGTAGTTGCTCGACATGCTAAAAATAGCAGCTTAAACGATATATATATATATATTATCTTTTGCTTGTTTCAGATATTTTTGACTGCAGTCAATTTGGGGCACCACCTTAAAGAGGTTTTTATCGAACATATCGACCCCATGACTTATTTTTTGAAGCCTGGTAGTCATTTTATCGTTCTCTTTTGCTGAACCGCTAGTTTACGGGTATGTGAAAACCCCAACACCAGTTGTGGAGCAGCGGTAGAGGACAAATACAGACACAAAACACGCACGCATAGCTATATACATACATACATACATACACACACACAGACACACACACACAGACACACATATATATATATATGAAGAACTTCTTTCAGCTTCACTCATAAGTCTTTGGTCTGCTCGACGCTATAGTCGAAGACACTTGCCCAAGATAGTACGTATTAGGACTGGTTTGGAAACACGCCTCTTTCTTACCACACAGCCCCGCCTGTGCCTATATATATATATATATATATATATATATATATATGTATACATATATTATATCTGTAATACAATATGTGACAATTATTCGGTTGCCATAATAAAACTCCAAGTTTCGGATGTGGGGCGGAAACCTGCACTGGCATCTCTCCAGTTATCGAGGCAATCAAAATATGCTATGAAAATGACCGTTAAACAAAGGGAAATTACTATGCAATTGACCGTTATTAAGACAAGGGCTATTAGAATGACCGTTAAATAAGGGAAGAAACTATGTGGTAGGAAGTATAAAGTAAAGCAGTAAAAATGCTCGTATCAATCGCGTATGCGCGTATGGGTATGTGCATGTGTGTGTGTGTGCTTGTGCGCTCGTGTATGTGGAATTGTATACGTGTACATGCATTGTTGCATATATATGTGCATTTTTGGCGCATGTGTGTGTTTCGTGCGAGTATGAGTGAGCATATGCATATAGGCACATGTACGTGGGTGTGCGCGCGCGCATGTGTATGTTTGTACATGCGCGCATACGCGATTGCTATGAGCATTTTGCA
This sequence comes from Octopus sinensis, assembly GCF_006345805.1. Classification (NCBI taxonomy): domain Eukaryota; kingdom Metazoa; phylum Mollusca; class Cephalopoda; order Octopoda; family Octopodidae; genus Octopus; species Octopus sinensis. The sequence goes on along the minus strand of NC_043004.1, from coordinate 97,315,868 downwards.
GATCATTCTTAGTGCTTGTTGTAATACTTAGCAGTATAACCTGTCACATGACCGGTCCGTCGATTAATAAAATGGCAAACCTACCAAGTCTGCTTGGTATGGAGGTATAGTCAACAGTTATCCAACAGCTAGAGTGAGAGATGCTGAAACTGTATTTAGACATCTTTTCACGAGAAGAAAAACTCTGATGTAACATCAGCCGCTTCGTCTACATCATCAAATGATGTACTCTAGTTCTTCTCACTTAAGTTGTTTAGAGAATATCACTGGCTTGCGTTAGGCTTTTCTCAATTTAAAAATCTCTTAAGCACAGATATCGTTTAATTTTTAACAAGCCTATTATGCTTTGTGTACAATAATTGGCTGTAGCTGAGAAAGGCAAAACATCCAATCAAAAATTCTCTGATGGAATGAAGGTATGTGTCAGCCTTGGAGGTATGTTCTCTGAAGACCTACTGCGAGAAGCTCACATCGTTGAAACATCTGTGTAAATTGGTGTAGGTTCCTAGCAGGACTGAAAAGCCACATCCATGCTGCTCAAGTTCAAAAGAATACTCAAGCGATGGCATTGCTCGAAACTGAATTTCGGAAATCGCAGGTGAATTGCAATCATTTTATCAAAATTAACCACTGAAGACTTTCACAACATTACCACATATGCTCGCGGGGCTGAAATACTTAAAAAGTTATGCACATTCCAAAATCTCAACTACTACTTAAGTCAGTCGTGATGTCAAAGAAGTAAAAATGAAATTCATGGTTAGCGAAAAATGAAATTCATGCTTAACACTGAAAACTTTATTTCACAATTACTTCTGTTAAGCCTCGCCCCTTCCCACAACAGTATTTAACATATAAGATGGAGCGAAATAATTATTTATTGTTAGCGTCTCTTAAAATGAATTTACGATGGTCCCATGACGAATTCCACAGGCTACAGAACCGATGGAGTTATTACTTTTACTAGAGATACCTTTAAATTAAATTTATCCCAATATATAAAGTGAAACTTTAGCATTTATTAGACGACAATGCAAGAATTAGTTTCTGAGGACTAAGTGACTTAACCCACGCGTTTGACGCTAAAGCGTTTAAGTGTGAATGAAATATGGAACATGCCTCGGCCACTCGAGCCAACGACGGTCACCATGATCGAAATTATTAACCACAGAGTAAAATGTACAACTTAACAGTCTGTCGATTCAGGCTTTCTGCATAGATTAACCTTGTTCTGGTGGTAACAAACCAATCCTGCTCCAAAGTTGTAGAGTTTCGACCACCTCCCGGCTGAAATCAATTCGATATGGAGAGGAGAGTGGGTTGCTCACAAAAGAGAGGCAAGAGAAGGAAACAGGCAAGATATAAAGAAGATAATTCCGCCCCCCCCCCACTGCCTCTGTGTCTTTCGAAAAATATAACTTAGTCGACAAACACTGAAACAAGTTTTACGCTAGTTTAAATTTAATTTTTTTTTGTTTTTTGTTGAATAAGTCTGCAAAAATTTTCAGGGGTGATAACAATCTAATTGAGAAACTAAACCTAAAAATAGATATTAACTTTCAAATTAACAATTAATTATCGAGATTGAAAAAATAAAACCCTGACCAGGATCGTTCAAATTAATGATTTTAATTGGTTATCTGAGGTTATGCATCTTGTACAGAAGGGTAAATGAGAGGATAATTTCGAAGACCGGTGCTCCATAAGATAACTTTACTGATAAGGGAGGAACAACGATCGAGGTAGATGATTCACCGAAACATGGTATTACAAAGATGAATGAAGAGGAACACTAGAATGTTCGTGGCAGAAATTTAGAAACCTTCATTTGAATACTCCTACTGCAGAACCAGTCATCAACGTGGAGCGAACCTCATCTAGAGTTCATTCTAGGGAGTTGAAATCCATGCTGAGTTCCAGCTAAGTGGAATCATCAATACCTAACGTAAATAGAGCAATAGGGACATGAAAGTTTCAATATATCTGCCAAGTGAAACAGTAGAGCTCTAGAGATCTCTCTTTCAAAGAATCGACTAACATCACTTCAGGCCTAATTGAATAAATGCTTTTTCTTGGGAAGCGTATGAAGCTGAATGCCAAGAATTCATTTCCAAATTTTTCTGTTTGTTGACTTGCAACTATGTTGATAAACCTTCCACATATTTTTCCCACTTATATAATTATTTAAAACCAATTTTTACTAAATCTAGCGGTTCACAACAGCTTGTTGAAATATCCATTTATTTATTTATTAATTTATTTAAACGGTGTCATTGGTCTTGGCCTTCAGTTTCTCTGTGACAAACACAGTGGGTATGAGAATGAAAGAGTGGGAAACAATGCATTTGTATCGGCTATTCACGAACGATAAATCGCTATCGCTTTCTAGATGTTTATCCACTTCCTAATATTGACGACCTAGCACCTTCTGTTTCCTACAATAAATTCTTCAGTAAACTGAATCTGAAAGCAACATAGCATCAGATTCTACTCCACAATGACGATAAGAGATATATGGCATTTCAATCTGATGGGCGCTTATTCCAGTTTATAAGGTTATCCTTTGGTGTGACTAATATCGTAAGTGCTTTCAAGGAGTGATTGATAGCATAATTACCGACAATGATATCAAAGGATTTCACGCTTATCTCGACAATGTTATTGTCGTTGACAAAACTATTAAGGAGCACGATGGGAACTTGGCCCGATATATTTCAGTTTCTAAGAGACTAAACATTGTATTGGACAATGACAAATGTTTTCTCAGTCAAGCATCCATTTGTTACTTAGGATGTAAAATAGAAAATAATTCTTTGTAACGTATTTCGGAAAGAATAAAACTTCACCTCATCGATTACCTGCTAAACAATCCCAGCGATGACCAGGATTGTTTCGCTACTACTTTAAGTGAATGTCTCTTTTCTCGGACATAACTGAACCCAACATTGTCATTGTAAAAGAAGAGATACGTAGACGTTATTCATCCGTTTAAAACTTCAATGGCTTATGACACATACATTTACATTTTTCCAGGTGTTCCATTAAATGATGACACAGAGGATGCTGAAACTGCAATTTCAGGTGATCTTGCAATAAGCATATTGCTTTCCACTTTCACGTGCAATCAAACTATTTCATCAATCGAAAACTGATGCAAGGTCTATCACAACAAATGTTAAACGAATAGCGAACACTTTTTACTTCGCGGTTATTTCACAATGCACATAGATAAACAAGCAATCTAATCTTTATGTTTATACTTGAAAGTGGAGGTAAAGCAAAGCATAGGATACTCCCTAGTGGACAGAATCGTTCTACAGTTGATATCCCATGTTTATACCTGGCATAAATAGCACTACGATTGTTTCTCTTCTGCTGCATCCAAACATTTGCGTTCTTGTGTCGTGACTCGATTACGGCACTATGTCAGCGCTATGAATTTCGTTTTTTAAAGGAAAAAATTTATCAAAAATTAGTTATGAATGTATTAAGGGCTTTGAATTAAAGATGAAATTCTACACTCCTCCAGATGCTAAATTCATAAAATCCATACAAACCTTGGACGTCTCAACATTGACTTCACTGCTAGGGGGTCTTTTGCTGTAGCGCTACGTTATGGAGACATAAACACATTAACGCTGGTTATAATGTGTTTAGGAGGACAAAAATGATAAGGGAGTTACACACACACACACATACATATATATATATATATATATATATATATATATACATGTATATATGTATATATGTATGAATATATATATATATATGCATATACAAACATATATACATATATACACACACACACACACACACACACACATACATATATATATATATATATATATATATATATAGATATATATATATATATATATATATCTCGAAGGACACACATGGAGACACACATCCACACATATAGAGATACGCATCCATACATACGGACACAGTACATAGTCACAAAACCCATACACACAAACATGAACACACAAACACATGAATATGCAAAATATATACATACGAACGTACGCATATACATTGGTCCTCTTCTGCTGCATACACACACTAACATGCATACATGCACACACACACATGCATACATACATACATACATACATACATACATACATAAATACATACATACATACATACATACATACATACATATAAACATACATATATACATGTGTATGCGCACACACACACTGACCCCCACACTTGCGCACAAACAAACAAAATGAACACAGCCCGGATAATGGACTGAGTCAACAACTATTGAAAAGGTTGCAGGACGCAGCGGAAAGTTTAGGAAAAATAAATAAGCAAATGAGCAGAAACTTTACCGGTGAGTGTGTTGTGTTAAATAATAAGGCACTAAAAGAGAATGACTCTCCCCAGACACAATAATTTTTCTTAGTCTTTGCACAATAATGGCCATAAGCTTTAAGCGTGTATAAAATACTATTATTATTATTATTTACAGGATTGTAAACTCGACGCCGTATAAAAAACCATTTTCACCGAAAGCATATAGAAAATTACTTTACATAAAACAAACACGAGTTATTATAGTTCTTAAATTTGACAGAAATTGGGAGGCTGATTCGCTGGTGTAAATGTAACACATTTAGTCATGTTAACAAAGGGATGTGGGTTCGACTCCCACGTGGATAAGAAAGCCTACTTCTTTCTGTTGAGGGCTTATATGCTCCTTTATTAGATTATTTTCTTTAGTCATTGCACGGTGATCGCCATAAGCATTAAGCTTATATAAAAATACCATATATATATATAAAACTTAAAAACTTAGATGTGTTTCGACCAATGATTGGTCCAGGCCATGTCTAACTTAATAGCACCAACTGATAGGATCATTTGAATCCTGTTTAAGTCAAGTTTTGCATATGGTCCATTGAAGTAGTGAGTTTTTGTTGGGTGAGTTGTATCCAATTATGGGTGGCTTATCTGGTATTCTTTGAAGGAATCTATCCAGACTCCGTTTAAAGTTGATGGGATCCTGTTCCTCTTTGATCTCTTTCGGGACAATGTTAAATAAGGCAGGGCCTGTTGAGGAAAAGAAATTATGTTGTAGCGTATATGTATGGTGTGATCTTGAATTGGGCAGGGGACGTATGGCCCGTGGTCCCAGTCTTGGATGAACCTTGAAGCTTATGTTCAGGTCGTTTGGGCAAAGTTGGCGGTATATTCTCCACATCGTACAAATGATGTACCGCTCACGGCGACGCTGGAGAGAGTAGAGTTTCAAGGCTTTAAGGCGATCCCAATAATCGAGAGCAGCCATGCCTTCAAATCGTTTAGTAGGCTTCTTTCAGTTTTCATCTGATAAAACCACTCACAAGGTGGTTTTAGCAGATGGCTATAGTAGAATACATTTGTCCAAGGTGCCATTCAGTGCCAATGAATTCGGAACTACTTAGGAGTGTTTTTATTTATGTATATGTATTCACTTATGATAATTCGTGCAGAAGCTCGTAATTTTAATTTGTTCTTCATATCTGCTACTTAAATACTGTCAGACCTAGAACTCCAAATTTAGGTCTCAAGATGTTCGTACAATTTTAGAGAATAAAATTATTATTCTAATTTAAAACATATTTATACCTTCCTATGGGATACACTTAAGGAGAAGTTTATGTAGAACAGTAACACTTGACCCGCATTCAAGAAAACTGTCAGGAAAACGATGGGGTGACGGTTGTAAGGGAATTGCCTTACGAAATTAGCCTTCTCAATTGTACTGCAAACAAATAGAAGACTTAGAAAAGGCTATTTATCTTTCCTTGTTCAACGGAGCAAACTTCATTAAGATGTTTGAATACGAAGAATCTTATTTTGACTGTTAAATTTAAACAAATATGAGCCAGAAGTCGATTATATTACATTGACTGACGCTACCAATCATTATGTTCATATCAAACATCCAGATGTTCAAATTGACTTTGCTTCCACTGATGATATTACCTTATCTGAAAAATTGTCTCCCATGAAAAAATCTACCAAGTGATATTTCTATTGAAGAGTGTTCAGTTTGTGACTACCATGATGATGACATGCTGAAGATTGAGCCCCAAAACATTTGAATTGTTGCAGGTGCAGGAGTGGCTGTGTGGTAAGTAGCTTGCTAACCAACCACATGGTTCCGGGTTCAGTCCCACTGCGTGGCATCTTGAGCAAGTGTCTTCTGCTATAGCCCCGGGCCGACCAATGCCTTGTGAGTGGATTTGGTAGACGGAAACTGAAAGAAGCCTGTCGTATATATGTATATATATATATGTATGTGTGTGTGTGTTTGTGTGTCTGTGTTTGTCCCCCTAGCATTGCTTGACAACCGATGCTGGTGTGTTTACGTCCCCGTCACTTAGCGGTTCGGTAAAAAGAGACCGATAGAATTAGTACTGGGCTTACAAAAGAATAAATCCGGGGGTCGATTTGCTCGACTAAAGGCAGTGCTCCAGCATGGCCGCAGTCAAAATGACTGAAACAAGTAAAAGAGTAAAGATTAAAGAGAGACTGTTTCATTGATGACTGCCGCAGCGACCTGCACACAGATATGTAACACAATAAGCATGTAAGCAGGAACAGATGAACGTGAATTTTAGTTATTGAAGGAAAAAAATCTAGCCTCCATCACCTGAATTTCATCGTCATTCTACCATTCTTCGAAGCACCAGCGGATGCAATGTAATTATTATTGTTACTTCTGGTCTAGGTATATTAAAGCATTGGTTAAAGACTTGTAGTCCCCTTTGCAGTAAAAGTAGACAGTCACATATTTGCATCTCGGATACAGAGGTTGGGTAGTTGAACTAAAAACGATTTGGTTCTTGGTTTCGCTTTATTTCGTTTCTTAACCGCATGAAGATATGTTCGATACTAAATTGTGGTGAAGGTTTTTTCATCAGATCTTGAGGATGAAATTTTGGAAGATGGAAACCACAGTGGAGCTTGTTATATCTATCTATCTATCTATCTATCTATCTATATATCTATCTATCTATCTATCTATATATATATATATATATATGTGTGTGTGTATGTGTGTGTGTGTGTGTGTTGTATATATATATATATATATATATATAATATATATGTCTATCTATTTATCGATCCATCGATATATATCCATCTATCAACACACGCACATACATACATGCATACATAATACACACACACACACACACTCATATATATATATATATATATATATATATATATATATATTATATATATATATACATACATACATTCACTCACGTTCACACACACACCTATGAATTTCATGAAAACTTGTTATGTGTATATACATCATATCTAAGTTTGCGTATGTACACCACGTGCATGCACCCATTTCTGAATTCTGTATATGTATGTCAGTGGCTAGGTAGGGGGTGTCACTGAGTGTCACTGTGTATCTATGTGTGAATATAGATAAATATATTTAGCTATATTTTAGTGTGTCTGCATAGGTGTCAGGTGAGAAACCTTCTGAAATCGATACCACTTCATCATTGTTCAAAAGCAATTTGGTTCTTTTATTGTGAAATCTAGATTAATGTGAAGGAATACTGAAGATGCTTTAAAGAATTAACAGGAATTAGTGGCTTGAATCAATAATACCATTTTCTGATCAACGATGACACTTAAATACATTTCCGCTAAATATTGTCAACATTAATTCATTGCAAACACTTCATTTGAAAAATTATAGAAATTCTATAAAATTCCGCAATACTTTATCATTTTCTTTAACATTCCTCATACATCTTTTTAACCATTTTCATGTTAAAGGTACATCTTGGATAACATCTGACGCACTATCGTTTTCATCACCAACTATACAGAAGGCGCAGGAGTGGCTGTGTGGTAAGTAGCTTGCTAACAACCACATGGTTCCGGGTTCAGTCCCACTGTGTGGCATCTTGGGCAAGTGTCTTCTGCTATAGCCTCGGGCCGACCAATGCCTTGTGAGTGGATTTGGTAGACGGAACTGAAAGAAGCCTGTCGTATATATGTATATATATATATATATATTATATATATATATATATATATATATATATATATATATATGTGTGTGTGTGTGTGTTTGTGTGTCTGTGTTTGTCTCTCCAACATTGCTTGACAACCGATGCTGGTGTGTTTACAAAGAATAAGTCCCGGGGTCGATTTGTTCGACTAAAGGCGGTGCTCCAGCATGGCCGCAGTGAAATGACTGAAACAAGTAAAAGAGTAGAGTAAAGAGTAAGATCTTTATGAATATTGCATATATTTAACTGCATATTTTGAAGGCGGTGAGCTGGCAGAAACGTTAGCGCGCCGGGCGAAATGCTTAGCGGTATTTCGTCTGTTGTTACGTTCTGAGTTCAAATTCCGCCGAGGTCGACTTTGCCTTTCATCCTTTCGGGGTCGATAAATTAAGTACCAGTTACGCACTGGGGTCGATGTAATCGATTAAAACCTTTTGTCTGTCCTTGTTTGTCCCCTCTATGTCTAGCCCCTTGTGGGCAATAAAGAAATAAGAAATGTTAGCGTGCCGGGCGAAATGCTTAGCGGTATTTCCTCTGTCGTTACGTTCTGAGTTCAAATTCCGCCGAGGTCGACTTTGCCCTTCATCCTTTCGGGGTCGATAAATTAAGTATCAGTTACGCACTGGGGTCGATGTAATCGACTTAATCCCTTTGTCTGTCCTTGTTTGTCCCCTTCTATGTTTAGTCCCTTTTGGGCAGTAAAGAAATATATATTTAACTGCATATTTTCTTACTTAAAGAAAAACCCCAAAAGATTTTTATAAATTGTGGGGATTTTTATCGGCAGTAATTATTTATTCGCACATTTGGATGATGGGCTTTCATTTGCTGAAGAGTTTCTCTATCAGATAGTTGCTCTTCTTCATGTGAGATACGCTTTCTTTCATATGAGACTTATTCTGTCACTGAAGATCATCACCTATTCAACGAAAATGCACATCTCGTTGCACACTTTTTATTGGAGTGGGTAGTTTTTCTTGTTCAAAATCTGCTAGCGCTCTCAGCTTTCCACGATTTTCATTATCAGAAGTGAATGGAATGGTACTACAATACCGAATCTATCTACGGATTAGTACTCGCAATTGTTGTTAATAAGTAAAGCTGTCTGTGTTGATGGTTATCTCTTAGACATGAAGACATGGCTATATTTTATAGATCTTTTTGACAAATCGGGAGATGTGAACGGCACTACCTTCATCTATGGAATTTCTTTCGTGAGTACAACAACCGTATTTGTTATTGTTGAATACGTTTCTGCTCTTTTAAAATTTCTGAGGCGAAAACATAAAACGACATTTGGTTTTCCACTCAGAATACTCAATCTTAAGGCCTTCTCCTCAGAACCTTCTACAGAGCAAACTTCTTGTATTATTTTGAGGTTCCTCATTGTCAAGGATTTTTATTCTCATGATACTCCCCAGTCACATCTTACTGAACGGAACGTTAGCACTATCCATTTGCCCATACTGTTCGGACGTAAGTGACTACGAACCAGGATTACAAACCATTACTGTTATCTTTAAAATTAAGCCTTATATTTCTCCTGTTTAGAGACCGTTGTAGTTCTCCACAGATTTTGTAGAACAAGCTTTTATGCATGTGCAACGTTCAACTTGAGATGGTTAATGCCCTCACTTTTTCCTCTGCTTTGAAAATGAATCATGGTATCTTACCTCTTATGTCTACCAATGAAAGAGATTTCATTTAAATGTTTCAGCAAGAGCTATGTCCAAATTTGTCTTACATGAGGTAGAGAAATCTGTTATACACTTAACCATGCCTAAGTACATCCGCTTCTTCCTTTCGTTTGTAAAATAGACCCTAGTTGGTTGAGGTCTGGCTTTTTAGCAAATTGGTACAAAGCCTTAGTCATCTCAGCAATGTTTCTTAACTCGGATTTCGTTTTTCAGGGTACTCTCACGAACGATTGAATTTAGCTAGTATTGAATGCACATCATTTCACGAAGTGCATGTGTGTGTGTTGTTGTTCTCAACTGTATTGACTATTACGCCATTTATTTTGTTGAAATGTCGTAACTTACTAATTTGTTACAGCTATTTTTCACTTAGGGAGCTTTTTCATTTACTCAGTTCAAAGAAAAATTCCAATGCTTGAAAAAGATCACACTTCACGTCTCTGGAACGTCACAGTTCAAACTGACAGAAAGATAGATGCCAATAGGCCTGACATTATAATGAAAAACTTCAGACAAATATCATGCTTCCTAATTGATATGACTGTCCCAATCATCATACATGTATCTGTCAGGACCTACCAAAAACTGAGCAAGTGTAAAGATTTTGAAATAGAAACTGGCAAAATGTGGAAACTAAATACTAAAACATTACCTGTTGTCATAGGTGTCCTAGGAATGATAGTAAACGGGGTTAATTCCTATCTAGCTCAGATACCAAAAAGGCAGAAATTCAGAAGATAGTGCTCATGGTAACTGCCCATATCCTACCTAAACTACTGTTTATGTAATCTAAAATTTTAAAACAAACTTATAATTTTCTTGTTTTCTTAAATATTTTCTAGAACACTACTATATACAAAACCAAATATAACATCAACTTGAAAATCTAACTTGTTGTCTCTTGAGGTCTCTGGGTGAGACTTGGAGTCAACTTGTATAAATACAAAGCAAAAGTCAAACATATAATAATAATAGTAATAATAATCTTAATAGTAATAATAATAATAATAATAATAATAATAATAATAATAATAATAATAATAATAATAATAATAATAATAATAATAATGTTGTTGTTGACCGGTTGAAGTCGAACCAAGAAACGAAAAATGTCAATGATATTCTAAAATACATTAGAACAAACAATATTACAGAAACAAATAATTTGATCAAGGCAGCAAGAATTGTTGTAGCAGAAAATTTGGGTGTTGATGTCAAGAAAAAGAAATATAATCGGAGTGACAAAAGAAAACACCCATGGTGGAAAAAAGAATACAGACAGGGTTAGATATGCTCTCAAAGGAAATTTCTGTGTTAGACTGAGAAGAGAAAGGGGAGCTTATAAGCGAACAAAAAATAGAGGGTGCTGAAAACTTTAGCAATAACCTACAATCTAAGTGTATTGCAAAAATCGGCATTACTTGGAACTGCATGTATATTGCGTAATGTACTCCCTGTCTGAGGACCTAATAATATCTAGCTGGACCCGCGAAAAAAAATCACGGATAATTTAGATATCGTCCAATGAACAGTTATCACTTAATCTAAATTGTTTCATTTGCACTTTTTGATTAATGAAAAATTCTGTTATCCGCTATGCTGTATTTATTAATAATATAAGTATATATTAAGTTATTGTGCCAAAGTATATGTTAAATACGTCCGTTACAGCACTTCTTTATGTACAATGATTCTAGTGTAGGTGATTTCCCTTCTGCGACCATGAGTGGATTCATTTTGAGGTATCACTTTAACCCTCACACTGTTCATCGCCCTTGCTCTTGAAAAAGCTACTAAATCTTGCCATGGGTGAAGCATGGCTGTGGCAAGTGTATGACACACACTATCGAATGTTTGCCTGTGCGCTTTATTGATTGTCATAGAATAGGACGGACGAATCGGGAACTGGGTCCGATGCAGAACGAATAGAATGATTGCATTGCTTGGGGTAAGTTTGATTATTGGAATCAGTACTCTCGTGTGAGAATGCGATCCACTTATAATTGACGCTTTGATGCTATGCTCATAGAGCTGAAGTGACTATGCTCATAGAGCTGAAGCGAGTTCCGTTGCATAGACCTTGTTTTATAAAAGTGTTTCTAAGAAGCATAATAATTGCTCCAACGTTTAAGTTAAGTGATGGGGAGGCATTCCAGAAGGTGTAAGAGAGTTTATAAACTCCATGGGATAATTCTGGGCTTTTTTCTTCATTATCAGAAGTCACTGAGTCGGTGCCTAGATATGTCGTAGTTTCAGAGGGCAATCTGCCTAGAATTTCTTCATTTACTGCTAAGCAGTCCGAATTTTTAGGGGATAAGGTCACTCTATTTTTCATTTCTTCTCCTGTACAATTGCCAAATATATCAGATAACAAAGAATTATTACATATGCATGCCTCAGAAATATCAATAGTATCTTCTGCGAGATTATCAAGAGAGCTTTGAAGATATCGACTTCCAAGTTGTAGTACCCACCTCGAAAAGTCTTGTTCATTGGCAGTTGTTCTCATGTTTTTGCGTAAGTTGCATTTGAAGGAAATTATCCCAAAATCAGTTGTTACTATATACTACAATGAATTTCCTCAGGAATAGAAGGAAACGTTAAAATAGCTTTAGCTACACTACATGCTCCGAGAAAAATCTTTTTCCTGTGGAAATCCACGGTTACATCCCACCATTTTGAATTTTCTCAGGCTGTAAGCAAATTGTGTCCAGATGGAAAAATTTGGGAACGTTATGTAAGTTTTTGTTTATTATTCAATATTCTCAATAATTATGAGGAATTATTTCAGATGTATCATTTTTATGTATCCAGTGAAAAACAAACACAAAGAACCTCAAAGGAAGTGAGCATTGTACAATGTGCAGTCTATGAAACGTCGAGCTGAAAACATATAAAATTATATTGTATAAAAATGTATGATTATTTGTAGTATAACAAAAATAATAATACTTTTTCGATAATTAAATATGGTTACTATTTAAAGATGATTACATTTTACACAAAGCCAAGGGAAATAACTCGAATTTAATTTTAATCCTGGTTTATCTCCTTTGGCGTGACAAACACTGACGGTACAAGCGTATTAATATATAGATATTAACATGGTTTTTCATCGTCGTCATCATTGCTATTATTATTATTGTTATAAATATTATTGTTTTTCAACAACAACAAAAAGAGACGAGATTCACAGTTAAATCCAAGTACGAAAGATGGTATTAAGGAGCTTGCTAAATTTTGGGATTTACAAAATCCACATGCACAGTGTTGATTAACCAATGAGAATCAAGAGAAAGGTAAATTATCTGGTTCAAATGTTTTGTGAGCAATATTTAGTTTACATAATTAAAGAGTGAACAATAATTATCAAAAATGTCTTTGTTAGAAGGTCAATGCTCGAAATAAAATACTATTTAAAAAAAGTTGCTAAAAACAATATTTAATCTAGAGAAAGGAAAGAATAGGATGTAGACTGTAGAGGCAGTGTATAAACCAATAAACTGTATTGCGGTTCAATGTCAATAAATAGAGTATAACACAGATGCTACTGGATCTCCAAAACAATTATATGAGAATAGTTTTATGGAGATATAAAAAAAGTTTTTTCAGAAGTGTATAGTAATAATATAACAGAGAGGATATAGCAGAAAACAATTAATCGCGCTGTGAAACACGAATTTTGTCCTTGGGGAGTAACGGTAATTTCCTATTTGTTTACCCCTAGAAAGTATGAAAAATGGCTAATATTTCCTTCAAACTTTGCTTTTGCTACATTTATTCAAATCCCAAAGAATCCCTCTCAACACATGGCTATGATGCTCCCGCTTCAATACTCCTCCTGCTCATGATTACAGATGCACTAATTGTCAGCAACGTAGGAATATGCTCAAGGGGTTAAGGTCAAGCAAGTGACAAACAAATCCGGGGTATTGCGCAGAGTATCTCCTATAACGATATTTCTGCTTCAGCAGCTCAGCGCTGAATCTGTCTGAAATAGGTCAGTTTCAAAACATTAATGTGAAGGTCACAAAAGTAAAGTTTGGAGGGAATAATAGTAATTTCCTTTGATTTCTAGATAGAAGCAAAAAGAAAATAACACATACTGGCCAAAAACAAGAACAAGAATAAAATGTTTGTTACACAGTGTAATGAAATACCAAACTGAGGATGATAGGCAAGGAAACTACAGAAATGTACCATATTGATTTCGAATTTTGGTACAAGGCCAGCATATTCGGGGAAGGAGTTAGTCGATTACATCGACACCACTACTCAATAGGTGCTTATTTTATTGAGCCGGAAAGGATGAAAGACAAAGTCGACCGCGGCGGAATTTGAACTCAGACCTTAAAGACAGATGAAATGCCTATTTCTTTACTACCCACAAGGGGCTAAACATAGAGGAGACAAACAAGGACAGACAAACGGATTAAGTCGATTACATCGACCCCAGTGTGTAACTGGTACTTAATTTATCGACCCCGAAAGGTTGAAAGGCAAAGTCGACCTCGGCGGAATTTGAACTCACAACGTAACGGCAGACGAAATACGGCTACGAATTTCGCCCGGCGTGCTAACGTTTCTGCCAGCTCGTCACTGAAATGTATAATACGAGATCTGATCAATAAGTATCAAGACTGCTGCCATTGTAATGAAGCAAAATATGCAGAACAAAGCTGCTTGCTACAGATTGTCCTTGAACGCTATTGTGCATGCACACTAAATTTTTATGTTCTAGCTCACTTCTACTGTTTACAGTAGTGCCTGGAAGTAATGTGTGTAGCGTTGACCATGACAGAGAAAGTTATCATGCCGATTCCTGTTCAGAAGCCTATACAAAGTTGCATAAAATGTATAGAGAAGAGTGCATGAGCCACACACAGATGTACGAGTGATTCAGACGTTTCCAAGATGACCGAAAAAATGTCGATGATGACGAACGTTCTGGGAGACTTGCAACCAGCAGAACTGAGAAAGACATCGCTGATGTGCCTGCAGCTGTGAGGGGAAATCGTCGAATCACCATCCGTGAGTTATCAAAGGATGTGCAGATTAGTCATGGTTCAGTTCAGTCCATTATCACTGAAGATTTGGGTATGAGACACTTGTCTGCCAAGTTTGTGCCAGAACTGCTTTCAGCTCACCAAAAAAATCACTCGGGTTTTAATTGCACAAGATCTCCTTGATTGTGTGAAGAACGATGAAAACTTTTTGAAAACTTTGCGTAGGCCTCTGAGCAGGTATTGCCAAGCTCTTGGTAAAATTTGATGCAGATTCTCTGCTCAACTTTCTCTGTGAAGGTCAATGCGACGATCACACGCGAAACCCCTTCATTCCAAGCATATCTGTAAAAGTAGAAATGTGCTAGAACGTTAAAACTTAGTGCGCCTGCACAACAGAGTTGAAGCTCAATTTCTGCTACACGGCTTTATTCTGTGTGCTTTAGCTTCGTTACTATGACAACAGTCCGGATACTTATTGATGAGGTTCTGTATTGCTTTGGTTGTTAAAGGTTTGAAACGGAAAACTATGAAATATGGAATGGTGACACTAACAGGTAAAGAAGTGGGAATACTCATGGTAGAATGAGGTTGTAAAATATTTTGTAGGGTAAGGATTTTGTGAATGTCTTATATGGTGGATTTGTGAATTAAAGGTCAATGGAGTTATCGTTGTGGATAATTAACCACTTCGATAGCTTACATCTTTAAAATGCTATAAAGTTTTTGATATTCTGTGTTGGTAATGTAGCACTAATTCTAAATAGTGATTAAGGAGTAAGACCCGTAGGATTGAAATATGACAAGTTGACATTTTTCACATTATTTCTTATATAGTTTGAAAGCGCAAATATCTTCCATTTAATCATATATTTTGTATTTTGCATCTTCAGTTTCCATATCTAATTTGAAAGTGAAGCGTCACTGTTCCTATAGTAGTTTCAAAAGATTTACGTATACTCTTCAACTCTTTTACTTGTTTCAGTCATTTGACTGCGGCCATGCTGGAGCACCGCCTTTTAATCGAGCAACTCGATCCCGGGACTTATTCTTTTGTAAGCCCAGTACTTATTCTATCGGTCTCTTTTGCCGAACCGCTAAGTAACGGGGACATAAACACACCAGCATCGATTGTCAAGCAATGCTAGGGGGACAAACACAGACATACAAACACACACACACGCATATATATACACGATAGGCTTCTTTCAGTTTCCGTCTACCAAATCCACTCACAAGGCTTTGGTCGGCCCGAGGCTATAGTAGAAGACACTTGCCCAAGGTGCCACGCAGTGGACTGAACCCGGAACCATGTGGTTAGTAAGCAAGCTACTTACCACACAGCCACTCCTGCGCCCATAGTGAATAAACTTTAATATTTTCTAACTAAATCTAGTTTGTATAATTACTTTACTATATTGTGTGTAGCATTGTATATCTACAATATTTTCCCATTACACTTAATATACTTGCATTCAATATTTGTTTCGTGGATACATAAAGTAGTTCTATCATTATGGATATACTTAGCATTCTGTTAAAATAAGACAAATGTTTGGCTTCCTAAATACGCTTTAAATATATGTATAATGCAATTGTATAACTGTCAACTCAACAAGTCTTCTAAACATAAAATTTTACCCTTTTCATAAGTTCTAAGTATTACCAACTAAAACATCTGTTTTCGTTTATGCTTTCCCTTCAAATACAAGCCATCATTCACAAAGGGAAATTTTAAATTTGCAACTAAATATTGCATATATTTTATTAATAAAAATATTCTCTTATTAAATCTAAAGCATTATTTAATGATTATTTCTAGATACAGGCGCAGGAGTGGCTGTGTGGTAAGTTGCTTGTTTACCAGCCACATGGTTCCGGGTTCAGTCCCACTGCGTGGCACCTTGGGCAAGTGTCTTCTGCTATAGCCTCGGGCCGACCAAAGCCTTGTGAGTGGATTTGGTAGACGGAAACTGAAAAGAAGCCCGTCGTATATATATATATAATATATATATATATATATATGTGTGTGTGTGTTTGTGTGTCTGTGTTTGTCCCCCTAGCATTGCTTGACAACCGATACTGGTGTGTTTATGTCCCCGTAACGTAGCGGTTCGGCATAGAATAAGTTCGGCATAGAATAAGTACTGAGCTTACAAAAAGAATAAGTCCCGAGGTCGAGTTGCTCGATTAAAGGCGGTGCACCTGCATGGCCGCAGTCAAATGCCTGAAACAAGTAAAAGAGTAAAGAGTATACACACAAAAGCTGTGTGTTACTGATTTTTACAGGCTCTCTTTGAATCTCGTATTACAAACCTTTTATTAAAGTTTCCTCCCTAAGAATCAAAATAGGCTTTTGCATGTAGGTAACCCCACAAACCAGGAATAAACTAACTATGCCGTTTTAACCGTTGAAAAATAGGTAATAAATTGATTTATTTGCTATAGAAAAACTAATGAATATTCTCCCATCTTTAGTACAAACATACATTTATTTGGATACCGTTATGATTGATTTAACGTGCTTCTCAGTCAACAAAATTTATTCTTCATCAAATTCTTTTATCATACCAGTAACTATTGTTACAATATATAATCTGCAAAAAGACCTTCATCCAGGATAAACGTCATTCTCTATATCCGCATTGAGTACATTTCTAGGCTACTGTTTTGGCTTTATGAAACAATTATTATATTACATTTGTATTAGTATATATACTTGTCTATATATATATATCGCCATGTTGATTCGCTAGCTTCTGCACGCTTTTTTTCACTCCTTGTTTCTCTTCGTGTTTCTTTTCTGTGTATCTTTCTGTTGAAGAGCGTAGGCTCGAAACGTAAAAGACTTGTTTTATTTATATTCCTAAGCGCCATACTAATACAATTGTTTGTTTGTATTCCACCTGCCTTCGTCTTTTGTTTATTTTCATAAAGCTTCCCGTTATATATATATGTATATATATAATATATATATATATATATATATAATATATATATATATATATATATATATATATATATATATATATATATATATATGTGTGTGTGGTGTGTGTGTGTGTTGTGTGTGTATGTATAATTTTAAACTGTTCGATGCGATTCTGTGTGACTTAAAGTTTTGCAGACATCAAACAGAAGCATGTCTCTTTCAAGCTTTGGATTGGCGTGTGTGTGTGTGTGAGTGTGTGTTTGTGAGTGCGTTTGTGTGTGTGTGTGTGTATGTGTGTGTGTGTGTGCGTCTGCCCACATGTGTGTGTGTGTTTGTGTATGCATGTATGTTCTTTTGCAATATACATTTTCCTACCAAATTTATGTAGCTATAAAATGAAATATCTATATTAGCTCAGTAGAAAATAATCTCCTCTATATTCTACCCACTCCAAGGCAAAGGACAAAGAAAGAAGCAAAGCAAAAAATTAAAAAAAAAACAATTAAAAATAACACCATGTCATTGACAAAGAGACCATTCTTGGTTGCAATCCATGAGGCCTTTGAGGAGAAGTAGTAATGTTTACAAAGAATTATCGAAGTACAGAATATTCAATATGGCACCAGTCAGCTATTTAGCGTCCTTCTAAGCAGCTTATTGGATGACTTGATACTTTGAAAAGAAAAAGAAAATAACGTATTAGTTAAGCTTGACTCACCAAAATGCATTAGCAAACTCAAGGAAGACGTTGTTATTCTTCTCGAGCTCAACCTCCTCCATCAGCGTCAGCGTCGTCTTCTCCCTCATCATCTTCATCATCGTTGTCATCATCATCATCATCATTGTCTTCTTCTTCTTCTTCTTCTTCTTCTTCTTCTTCTTCTTCTTCTTCTTCTTCTTCTTCTTCTTCTTCTTCTTCTTCTTCTTCTTCTTCTTCTTCTTCTTTTCTTCTTCTTCTTTCGTTCTTTCTTCTTTACTTCTTCGACTTAAGCTACTACTTCCTGCACACCAAAAAAAAAAAAAAAATGTGCACAAGAATACAAGAACTTTACTTTCGATTCAAATGATTGAGCAAAATGCTTTTAAAGACAAGTTTATTCCTAACATATTTTATAGATTTATGTGCGTGTATAAGATGTGTTCATGTACATATGTGCATATTTGTTCGTGTGTGTATTCGTATACACACACACACACACACACACACACACACACACACATACACACATATTCTACACACACCTATGTATATGTAGATGATCATATGCTAAAAATAGTAAAGGATTATATAATTGTTTTCCATTTTCAACAATTCCAGTTTTTTTTTCCATCCGACCAAGGAATGAGTGATTTCTTTTAATTTTCAATACTTTGGATGAATAGTTGAAAAGTAAGTAGAATGGGGTATGGAATTCCCCATAAATAGATGTTATTCCAAATAACCATGATGTTTATGCTGTACATGTGTATTAATCTGCGTATATAGGCAAAGCAAGCTAAAGTAGCATATTTTTATTTGTTTGTTACACAATGATATACTATAATGTATATCTGTTGGATATATCGTGTTGTACCTTGGGCTAGTGTTTCTAATTTGGCTTCAGGTCAAGAATATATTTATGTGGGAAGTTAGGGAGGCAGAGACTGTGTGGAAGTTTATGGCAGAGGCTGTTGCTGTTAATGGTTGATTAATCCATCGGCGAGCTGGCAGAAACGTTAGCACGCCGGGCGAAACGCTAAGCGGTATTTCGTCTGGCGTTACGTTG
>NC_043004.1:97271419-97291419 GCF_006345805.1 Octopus sinensis | reverse complement strand
GTGACAGCAACTTCCATAATCAGAGCTGTCAATCTCGGAATAACAAGCAAGGTATTAGTTCCCTCTTTGATGGATATCTTTTCAAATCCAGAAGGAAATAACAACCTGATGGTACAAAATAGACAAGGATGCGGGTAAATCTAAGAGGTGTTTTACATGTATATAGATTATTAACGCCGGCAGAAGTATTAACGCCAAAGGGTAATCTTTATAGCCAACATAACATGGATGTCTTATTAGAACAGGGTATACTGCGTTATTAGCCTCGGGAGATTTCCTCACGTTGACTCTTGGTGCATAAAAAATCGTAGCAGACAAGAATCATCACTCATGGGCTTGGGTTTTCTAAAACGACATCCATTCTAAGTTGGAAATACAGATTAACTTTTGACATTAATACTGCTTCCGTCGCTAACAATTAATTTTTAATAAGCCTGCTGGTTATTTGCGACATCAGTGTCTGAAAACATACTGATATTCAATATATCATATCATAGCAGCGCGATTTGATTAGCATACAGTGACCGGACGCCCCCCACCGATGATTTCCAGTAGAATGAAATGAAGTGATATAGTAGTTCCAACGCCCATGACACATAATTCTCGTCTGCTATGTGTATGCTTTTATTCCCCAAGCGTTTATATGAGAAGATCTCTCAAGGCTAAAAATTCTGTATTCGGTGATCTAATAAAACGTTCATGTTCAGTTAGATATAAATATTACACTATAAATATGTAATCGGTCAGTTACTCATAAGTCCCCCATAAAGTACACTCTCAGATCTATTGAGCAGTAATATTAAATATAGTCGTTGGTTATGGCCGGTCAGGAAGTTACCGTTTGTTGCGCACCTATAATGCGCTTAGCAATATAGGCGACTACTGAGACATGCAAGCCGGAGGCTCATAATCTCTTTACAAATGGGGGTAAGAATACAGTCTTGGTCAGCTGGAGTTGTGAAAATCGCCATGAAATAAAATATCTTCTGGGCGAGATGGAGTTAAATCATGAACGGAAATTGTGTATAAACTGACCTTTTCGGACACAACTGGAACTGATAAAAACGAAATAACTGTATCTCACCCAGAAGGAATTTCGTTTCATGTACATATGTGTGTGTGTTTGTGTGTATCGCTTTTAATCTGATGATCTGTTACAACAGGCTTAAGCGGTTTCTCTGGAAGCTTATCCGTGGTTATCAATCAGGGAATAGTTTCTGAAAAAGCTCCTTTCCAAAGTTTATGTGAATTACAAACTTCGCCTAAGTCTAAACTTCGTTATTTTGTGGTCAGTGATTGCTGAAGGAGTATCATGCAGTGAATAAATTTTGCTTGAATCAATATTAAGCCCCCACTGCTTTGTTTTTGTTTTAAGTAGAGGAAACATATATATAGAGGAAGCAAATTTATGATATGGGTTGATAATTTTGGCGTATAAACGGCATTCAATCGAATATCCCAGATATCATGAGTAAACATATTGTTACTATTGATGTATTTTTAGCGTTTAAGTTACGAGAATCCTGTTTTCTTTGACTTTTGTTGCAGGTTCTATCATACGATATATTTTTATCTATCCCTAAGTATCCTATAGCGTCAGTCATTCGACACTAGAAAAATAATTAAGTCATTGATTAAAATATATCTAGACATGGATTTAAGGATACTTATTCCGCCAAACCCCTCGTTATAGGCTTTGAGAACATCAAGCAAAACCTGATTAAATCCTTCTTTTCATACCATTCATATTCGTGGCATAAACTTCCAGATTGTCCTCACACTGCAATGTGTTTGACTGCGTTAATTATTTTAAACACTATTGTTCTCTTTTGTGTGGTGTCTATGTTTTGTAGGATGTTGGGGTGTAGATTTGAACCTTCTTGAGTTAAGAGGGCCTTGGTTTGTTTCATTTGTTCTGTTTTGAAGTGTAGTATGGTCTTTTTTTGTTTTAAGGGTTCTGCAAAGTTGGATTTGTTTTCAGTGGTAGTGTTGGTATTTTCTTTCGTGGATGGTTGACGGCTTTGCGACGATATCGCTGTTGTTGTTGTTGTTGTTGATGGTGGTGCTGGTGGTGGCGGTGCTGGCATTCATGCTAACATTTGCACCTGCTTGTGTGAGACTTCACCCCTCCTTCCCTCCTTCATAAAGCTGTGGTGAAGGCAGTGTAGGGAAATCAACGTCAAACGAGTTGCTAAGGAGACCGGCATTCGTTACAAAACCGTCTTCATGGTCTGAAGACGCCATCCTCAAGACAAAAATAGTTAAGAAAGCCCAAAACAAATTCACAAAATCGGGAAAAACGCCACGCAGGGCAGGTTTCCCGTGTAAACAACTTGCACAATCGAATCTATTAGTTGTTGCACAACTTTTACATAAAAAAATATTATAAAATGCACAACATTTGAAGGCAATAAAAAGCAAACTTACTACGAGTCGATGTGACTATCGTCCGTCCATAAGATAGATAGATAGATAGACATATAAATATGCATGCATATATTTGTATATATATATATATATAGATAGATAGATAGATAGATAGATAGATAGATAGATGATAGATATGTATGTATGCATGTGTGTTTGTGCGCCTGTACATGTATGTGCGTATATATATGTATCATGTATATATATATATATATATATATATATATATATTATATATATATATATATATATATTATATATATATACACACACACATTAGACTAGAAGTTAACTTCTTGTGGTCATTCGGCATGCTAGAAACAACACCCAGATTCCGTCAAATCACAGTCCATAACATGTGGAAGAGCACACTGCTAAATTGCTAAATTAGTTCAAAATAGTCTTCTTCAAATCGTGTCGGCCATGACTAGAACGTTTTCTATTATAAGCCGAAGTTTAACAAGAGCTACAGAACAACAACATATGTGTGCGTGTGTGCGTGTTCGTGTGCGTGTGTGCGTGTGCGTTTGTTTATTTATTTGTGTGTGTGTTTGTGTGTGTGTTTGTGTGTATGTGTGTGTACATGTGAGTGTAGTATGTTGCGTATAACAGAGGAAATTGTAACTTCAGAGTAGTTGCACCTGACAGAAAAAGCAGCCTTACCTATCTCAACTCAATCACACCCTTTATATATACATATATATAATTCTTTAATTTGAATTGTTTCTGATTCAAAGCTGCGGTCATGCTGGGGCACCACCGTTGACTGTGTTACACCCTTGACATGAGGAGATCCAGTTTTGATTTGAAGATACCTACATCCGCACCAAGCAGGTCTTTCAGGCATTTTAGAAGGATATTGAAGAGCTGTGAGCCCTCGAAACACAAGCTGTTGCAGTATCAGATCTTGTATTTGATGGTGATACTGAGATCTTTGGCACTATGCAGTGGCTCCCCGTTCTGCTGATTGTGTAACTTTCAATGCTAGTGTTTGGTACAAGGCCTTCCGGGATTTTCCAGATGTATATCACAGCATAGCTTTCCCGCCTTCGTTTTGGGGAGAAGAGTTTTAATTCTTTCAGTTTTTCTCTGTAGCTGATACACTGTATTGAGACGATTTTCTTCGTGTAGCTTCGTTGGATCGCATCGAGTTCCGCAGTTAATTTTAAATTGTATGGTGACCATGGTTGGGAGTATTATGTGTGTAACAGAAAAGCGCATTAGATAATGTGACTCTAGTTACACTGTTTCTTCACAGCGAAGAGGATAGGAGAATACTCTCTTCGATATACAAAAGGCAAAGTTGTCACGACGGAACAGCTTTCATGATAAATCGGCTCAGTTAATGATGACCTCATGTTAACAAGCAACAGATAATTGCCAGGCCACTACGTCAATGATTTTCAAACTCGCTTCCTATATAAGCCCACTCCATTTCAAATGTCTTTCAGGTGACGTGTCAGCGATGATAGATATACATGTATGTGTGTCTAAACGTATACATGTATGTGTATACATACATGTACATATGTATATATATATATATATATATACATGGACCAAATTTTTTCTTAAGGAAAAATATACGTTCAAATAAGTAAAACATAATATCATGAATATCGATAGCGAAACCGGTCGATATATCAAAAATTATATTAAAACTATGTAAGTGTGCGTATTTTCCTTTATATATATATATATATATATATATATATTCGTACACAGATGCATGCATAGAAACAAAAAAATTTATATACCTTTTAATAGCGGCATGACAAACATTCGCAATAATACATCAATAGTTACATAAAAGTAATTATATTTTCCCTTTCTTTCCATAAAAAATATAATAGAACTTACGTGCAATATAACGAAAATATCCCAAAATTTCGATGCATATACATATATTTATGTCATTGTTTAGTAAATGTGAATCCAGTTCATTAATTATTATCTGTATAATGACGAAAGTTCTGTAGATATATTAAAACATCAACAATAGAGTAGAGTGAAGTATGAAGAACATTTGAAGTTTTGCAATAATACTTAAGCTTAGCATAAGGAATTTAATGACAAAATCTCAGCTACATAAACCATTTATGGAAAGTGAGTAAAATATATTATAAGAATACTTTGCAGTATATTTTTCTTAACTCATTTAATAACGTCTGAAATATCCTACAAATATATTATTTCAACCACATTTGGTAGGAAGATAAGAGAGAAGAACTATAAATTTCTATTACTACCGTTAAATTAGGATAGCCAAAACTTGATGTGTTTCTTATTCTAAACCGGAAAAGTAAGTTATACACTGCCAGTACATAATTTGTAAAGGTTTCTGTTTTCATAAAAGTTTCTAAAGTAAGAACAGCGGCTATGCTACGACTTCAAAATACAGTGACGTCTGCAGAAAAGCTAAGTCCAGTAATAACTTTTCAAGCTAAGAATAGGGCGTTTTATTCTGAAATGTCAAGCACATTGGTAATATATTAAGGAGAGTAAGTAATGCATCTACAACGAATGGCTTTCTTAACAATATAATCTCTCTCTCTCTCTCTCTCTCTCCTCTCTCTCTCTCTCTCTATATATATATATATATATATATATAATATATATATATATATATATATATTATATATATATACATATATATATATATATATATATATAATATATATATATATAAATATAAATAAATATATATATATATATTTATATATATATGTATATATAATAAATAAATTTATATATATATATACATATATATATATATATATACATTCATGTACATACACATAGAAACACACTCACATACAGTATGAATGTGCGTGTGTATGGAGAGAGAGAGAAAGAAAGACAGAGAGAGAGAATGACCACAAGGTATTAATACAACTAAATATAATGTGTACCTCAATAGTTTGTGGTGTTCTATAAAATAAACTGACTATATTCTAATCACAATGTAATGCTCAGGTGACTCCTGATTCCATTAATTCGAATAAGAAGTTTCGCAGACATTAATTCTCAAATATAAACTAAATTTTTAATAATCTTTTCACTCATTTTATTTCCCATAATCTCAATGTTGAAGAATATAAAAGTATATATAATAAAGTGTTATCATAATATGTAGTATAAGGCCAATGGAAAATTTAGAAAATCAAATAGAATTTCATATGATATCATTTTACTTTCTAATACAAAGATCACAGGAATAACTTTAACATCATATATGACAGAATTGCTGCAATTATGACGGAGTAGGGGCAGGGGAGATTAAATTTTAATTAATTTTATTCTATACGAGAATACTTTCAGTTAGAAAGGCTATTCAACTGTAAATTCTTTGTTCCCATTCTGTCGTTAAAACAGGTTTTAAAACTGCTGAATCACAGGGAGTGTATATTCAGTTTAGGATTCTGCATATTACTCTTCCATATTGTGTGCCTTTTACGATCCTTATCCAATTCATAAATACAAACATAAAAATTTACCAGGTATGCATTTTGTATGAAGAATACATAGTTAAGTTCGGGCTAACATAATATAATGGATTAAAAAGGCGGCGAACTGGCAGAAACGTTAGTATGCCGGTCGAAATGCTTGGTGGTATTTCGTCTGTCTTAACGTTCTGAGTTCAAATTCCGCCGAATGTCGACTTTACCGTTTATCCTTTCGGGGTCGATAAATTAAGTACTATTTGCGGAACTGTTTTGTACAGTTTACTAAAGCATAATCATTCTTTCAGTAGGTAATTTTAAGTAGACCGACGCAGTACCGGTTAAAAGACAGTTCATTAGTTTGTAGAGTCTAATTGGTTTTGGTGCTTAGATGCTTAGTCAGCAGTCAGACAGACTTAAGTCCTATATTGCTTCGGAAGCGCCTCGATCACTCTTAAAAACAATGTGAACATTAGGACATTTGATTCTAATAAGTCAACTTTTTCGACTAGATAATTTTTGTTACGCTTTTACCACCCCAAGAGACACTTACTGGGCAAAGAAATACTGGTTAGCATTTTTAAAAGAAAAGTGAAAAGGCATCCTTCACTTATAATGTTTGTAGATGCACAGAAGCAAGGGTCACAACTTATAGAAATAGAACTAAAAGAAATAGAATTGATTAAATGAGAGAGAAGTTAAAATTTTACCTTCTATGTCTAATATCCTGGTTTCCCTGCCAATATCAGACTCCTCACTTCTTGTAGTGCGGGTGAGTTTTTGCGGTTCATCATGAAAAGTTTTTATTTTGGATACATGAAGGAGGCTAACGATATACGTCGACATACCCAGGTGAACTGAAAAAGGAAACTACGTTTTTAAAGTATATATGAGAGCTAACGACGAAGTTTTGCGACATGGATAACAACCAGAAGATATAAACACCCATCGACAACACTAAATAGATATTTTTTGCTTGGTGATGAAGACACCGGAAACTTAAAACCAATGTTTATGTTGAAAAAGTACAAATAAATAGAATGACTTGAAAGGGTTCTCGATTACCGTATTGAAGCTTAAATTTTGATAAATGTAGCATCTAGGAATAGCAATTTAGTGTCATCCCCAAAGATTTTGTAACCAAACAAAATATGCCAATCATGAATTACTAGGATGATAAAAAGATTTGTGGAGTGGTAAGAGGTTGCTTTGAGAAGGATTATCATGAATATTAATTAACGGCGCATCTGTAGCAGCTTTAAGCTATCTAGGATCGTGTAAGATTTCGTAGCTGAAAGGCATGAGTTCTAATCGTTACTACGATATTTAATAATTTTAATCTTACTTCAGTATTTTATATCGAACATAAGGTTAATTGTTTGCCTATATAAAGGTGATGTCAACTTTTGATATCCACAACAATCGCTGCAATTCTTATTTCATATTTCTTTATTTCTCACAAGTGGCTAAACGCAGAGGGTCAAACAAGGATAGACATAGGGATTAAGTCGTTTAGATCAACCCCAGTGCGTAACTGGTACTTAATTTATCGACCCCGAAAGGATGAAAGGCAAAGTCAACCTCGGTGGAATTTGAACTCAGATCGTAACAGCAAACTAAATACCTATTTCTTTATTACCCACAAGAGGCTAAAAGTAGAGGGGACAAACAAGGATAGATAAAGGGATTAAGTCGATTACATCAACCCCAGTGCGTAACTAATACTTAATTTGTCGACCCCGAAAGGATGAAAGGCAAAGTCGACCTCAGCGGAATTTGAACTCAGAACGTAACGGCAGACGAAATACGGCTACGCATTTCGCCTGGCGTTCTAAAGTTTCTGCCAGCTCACCGCCTTACAATCGTCTTACAATCGCTGCAATTCTTGAACACCGAAAAGTGCCTCGACCTACGAACTTTTATTCTGGAGCAACCGGATGGTTGCCTCAAAGGTGTTCATTTCTAGAGTAAACAGAAAACATTCATTTACTTTCATTTGATAGCCTCCATAATGGCTTTTTTATTAAATTATTGATCCTTGTTACGGTTTCTTCAGAGAAGGAAAACCGAACACTGATCAGAAGTCTTATTTATTCAGCGAAGTAAAGAACCTGTTAAGAGTAATAAATGAACAAGAACAAGAATTTCTTCGAGTGGAGTTTAATTTGAGTGGTAGGATGCATTTCATTTTGATTATTTTCATAAACTGAATGGTTTGAACACAGAAAATTTATATTTCCGTAATATTCGTTTCAAATTTTTGCACAAGGCCAGTAATTTCCGAGGAGGGGGTAAGTTGATTACATCAACCCCAGTTTTCAACTAGTACTTGATACCGAAAAGATAAAAGGTCAAGTCGAACTCGGAAGTATTTGAACCCAGGACGTAAAGTAAGAAGAAATACTACTAAGCATTTTTGCCGGCGCAGTTACGATTCTACCAGCTCGCAGCCTTATATTTCCATAATATCAAGTGTCATATTACATCTAAGAACAACTTTTAATGATTTAGATAATCTTTTGTTATGTTCTTCGCCGGTTTTACCACTGGTACGTCATCTAAATAGGCGCTTGTTTCCATAGGTAGGACTGTCTACTATTTGGGGAAACACGAAATACTGTTTGTGAGATTGAAACGAAGACGCTGGTGCTGAGGGAGGAAGCACTCCGTCGGTTACGACGATGAGAGTTCCGGTTGATCTGATCAAAGGAACAGCCTGCTCGTGAAATTAACGTGTAAGTGGCTGAGCACTCCACAGAAACGTGTACCCTTAACGTAGTCCTCGGAGAGATTCAGCGTGACATAGAGAGTGACAAGGCCGGCCCTTTGAAATACAGGTACAACAGAAACAGGAAGTAAGAGTGAGAGAAAGTTGTGGTGAAAGAGTACAACAGGGATCACCACCATCCCTGCCGGAGCCTCGTGGATCTTTTAGGTGTTTTCGCTCAATAAACACTCACAACGCCCGGTCTGGGAATCGAAACCACGATCCTATGACCGCGAGTCCGCTGCCCTAACCACTGGGCCATTGCGCCTCCACTGCTGGTGCCGAGGAAAGTGACTGTGTATCACAGAAACCGTAAGTGCATAATTGTCGAAATGCAATGCCATGCTGTGATTTCCAAGATATAAGTCGATAATACTAAATGTATTGCAAGATTTCTTTAACTTAGTGTGTCTAAATTTTAAAACATCTTAGTAAGTTACTTTTTTAGATGAATTGATTTGATGGCGAATTACTGCTTTATTTCCCTAGAATTAACATAATTGGCCTAAAGTTTTCATCGTGCTCCAGTTTAGATCATATGAGTTACACGTTTACGAATGTTATATTCATCAGCCTTGTGGAGGTACACGGCCTAGTAGTTAGAGCAGCGGACTCGCGGGTTTGAATTTCAGTGGTCTGTGTGTTTATGAGCAAAACACCCAAGCTTCACGCGGCTCCCGCAGAAGGTAATGGCGCACGTCTGCTGACGTTTCGCCACAACTTTCTTTCACTCTGTCCTTCTGCATCTAGTAGCACTCATGCAACGGACCGGCGTCCAGTCCAGGTGGGAAATCTATACGCGAATGAAAGCGGGAAACCGACCCTTGTGAGCCGGGCATGTCTCGAGAAGGAACAAAGAATAACAATATTCATCAACCTTACAGAAAGCAGCACCCTTACATATGCTTTCTCTCTCTCTCTCACTCTCTTTTTCTCTCTCGGTCTCTCTCTGATCGCAGAAATGTATTTCATATAGTCATCAAATACTATAAAACCACACAGTGGTATCAAATTATGAATGTTTGCAAAATATTCTAAATTACTAATAATTTGAGATGGTTATTATGTACTAAAGATGCAAGAAGATTGTGGACACAGAACGGTGGGACGTACACATACAAACATGCACACGCACATACGCATATACATGCACACACAAACACATGCATGCAAGCACGCACACACGCTTATTTACTAAATATAATAGAATCGATTGAAACTTAACCGTAAAAACATTGCCCCTTGATATGTAAATTTATGAACGTTATATTCATCGGCCTTGTGGGGCGCACGGCCTAGTAGTTAGAGCAGCGGGCTTGCGGGTTAAACCTTAAATACTATAAAGTTATTTGAAATTTCTAGCTCCAAAACCTTTAGAAACGGCTCTGTGGTATTCCACATTTTAATAAAGTTGCATTTGAATGATTTGAATCTTTTTGTTATATTTTTGTTTTGCCTCTCAGACATTGCCGTCAATTTGGAAAGATGTCAAGTTCTCTCTGAATAGAAAAAGATCTTAGTATCTGAGGTTAAAGAAAAAACATTTAAATTCATTCATTATGACTAAATTATTTAACTCTTTTAATTCTGTATAACTAAATCATTTGACTCCAACTTTTATCAATTGATCAACATGGCTCTTTACCAAAACATTCTCCAGTTACTTACCTACTCTCTCGTCTAGATACCTACTCTCTTGTCTAGACACCTGAATAAAAGAAATTGTTAATATTAACTCTGTAGGTATTTTCTGTATTGATATAGAAAAACCATTCGATTCTGTTAGTCACAACAAACTTATACAAATAATGCAATCATACGATTTTAACACGTACATAGAAGATTAGGTCAAAGATTATTTATCCAATCAAACTCAGTTCGTTCATATCTACGATAGATTCTCTTCAGTGCTTGCAGGCAAAGTGGTGTCTCTCAAGGCAGTCTGTTGAGTCCACTTCTCTTTCTCATTTATATCAATGATATGATATTAATTATCAGATTAGCCTCATTAAAACTATATGCGGGCAATGATAAATTACACATTTCTAGTCTAAGATACATAATGAATGATATTCAGAAATCATCCAATAAGTGAATTCTGTTCAACGCAAAATTGCTATGCCTGAATATAGTAATACATTATATCTGTGTATGATATTATTCAAAAACAATATGAACTTAATTCTTATATTATTCCCTCGATTTCGGCAATTAAAGATATAAGAGGAATTATTTCTACTGAGTTAGTGAATTGTTTATTATTAGAAAATTTCTGAAAGAGCTAATGCTTTATCTGCTATAACACTACAAATATTCCTGGGTCAAACCTATCTTAGTTCATAACTAGAAACATATACATTTAAATTACAACAATTTTGTGTGTCAACTACCTCCTCCTTGTATATCAAAAATCATATTTGTAATATATTTTCGAAGGTTTAACTTTTATTTTCATGAAATCAGCAAATGATTCCACTCCATCGATTTTAATATAGCGAAACACCTAGCTCGTTCGATCCTCTTAAGAAATATTCGGACTGCTGAAGAATATTGTGGAAAATTGACATCACAATATTTTGTTCTTTATCTGAAGTAGATCGATAAAATAATAAAATAGTTATTAGCCTATAATATTTTGAGTATTTGGCTTGGAACTTATCTTTTTATCTATCTATCTATCTATCTATCTATCTATCTATCTATCTATCTATCTATCTATCTATCTATCTATCTATCTATCTATCTATTTATCTATCTATCTGTAAGTAGAAACATTGCGTAAGGTGAATTGTAAAAGAAAGTCTTCCAGTGCTATAAAAGTTTGCGAAGGCATTGAATCCCTAACCTCGAATTAAATACGGAAGAACATTGGATTATCATCCTTCACAGGCTCAAAAAGAAAACTTAAGCGTTACTTTGTAGAGAAATAAATTCACTCTTTCATGCATCGTAAACGATGACACTGAAATTCTGGGTCTCAGAGGCTAACTTCAAATATATAAATATAGGCTTAATCAAATCACCACATCGTATAAACTGCATAAAAAATAAGTTCTTGCAAATTCAAAATTATGTGGTATGCTTTTTAAAAAACATAGATGTTATTATCACAAAAAATTTACACGCAATATTTATTAGAAAAAGTACTGAGATGTCTTCACACAACTGAGGATTAGCTAAAGAGATTCTGGTGACAGCTTTCTCCGAGATGTGTCAGAGTTCATCTCTCGATTGGTTGCTTCCTGTTAAACCCATCACGAAG
This sequence comes from Octopus sinensis, assembly GCF_006345805.1. Classification (NCBI taxonomy): domain Eukaryota; kingdom Metazoa; phylum Mollusca; class Cephalopoda; order Octopoda; family Octopodidae; genus Octopus; species Octopus sinensis. The sequence goes on along the minus strand of NC_043004.1, from coordinate 97,279,520 downwards.
CATTTTACTGTAGTTTTCTGGTGCAATTCTTCTTGAACTACTTCTTACTGGACAACAAATATGACAACAAATACCAGCATAATAGTTTCAATAGTGATTATTTATAATAATGTAAAAGCGTGTTAGTCTATTCGGCTGACGATCGTAAGGTAGTATGTTCCACTCCCGGCGGCGCATTGTGTCTTTGAGCTAGACACATTATTTCTTGTCGCTCCATTCCACTCAGCTGGTTAAAAATGAGTTGTACTTGTAAGTCAAGGGTCCAGCCTTGGGACATTCTGTGTCACGATGAGTTTCCTTGAGAACTACGGCAAGGTTACGTATCTGTGGAGTGCTCAATTACTTGCACGTTAATTTTACGAAAACGCCATTCGGTTGTTCCAATCAGGAACACTTGTCGTAACAGATGAAGAGCCACATTACCCATAGTATTAGTTTCAAGGTTTGACACTAAACCAATTCCGGTAGCCAGAGGTAAGTCAATTGCATCGACCTCAGTGCGCAGCTGGTACATTTTTATCGACCCAGGAAGGATGAAGGTAAAGTCACCCTAGGTAGTATTTCAATTCAGATAGTAAAGGCGGGAGAAATGCAGCTAAGCCAGCGCGCTTAATGATACTGCCAGCGCGTCGACCAAAGATTTTGAGTGGATTTGGTAGACAGAAGCTGAAAGAAGCCTTTCTTATATATATATATATATATATTTCGAAATGGTCATATTGCCAGTTTAGCCAATTGGCTAAACTGGCAATATGACCATTCCGAAATATAACAATATCTGTTTCAACACACGACTTCACATAAAAAAATCTTGCACAACAAATATTTAAACGTATATATATATATATATATATATAAATTTACATCTAATATAGGATAAAAGTTTTCGGAAAAATTCTATCAATGCCCAGCATATTAAAAAATCCCTTTAAAGGTTAAATTTATAAACAACTTATAAACAAGGGTAAAAGAAAAAAACATTCTAATGCCAAATATGCCGAAAATAGACAAATTCGTCAATAACCATATAATTTATCACTATAAGCACGCGTCCAACAAATCGACCTAGTGCTTATTTAATCGGTCTGCTTTGTTGAACCATTACTTACGTGAATGAGAACAAATCACCACTGGTTGCCAAGCGGTGTGTTTTGAAATAAACACAAAAAAGGCACATATACAGATACACACACATATATACGACGGTCTTTCATACAGTTTCCATCTACAAATTCTTGCCTAAGAATTTATTTGCCCAAGGTGCTGCACAGAGGGACTGAACACGCAACCAGAGCGAGCTTCTTGACCAGATAGCCATGCCTGCGCATATTAAATAATCTATTTCACTTAACCTTACTGTCTTACTATTTTTAACAGCCAACGTCTACTTGCCCTACAAATATAAACCTACTATTACCTAAGTTATTAAGGCATGCACAATTACACGAAAATATATACACATAAGCATACGCAAACACATAGACATAAACTCACTCACATACAGTCATACAAACAGAAACACAAACACACACACACACAAACACACGCACACACAAACGCACACACACACACAAACACACGCACACACAAACGCACACACACACAAACACACACACACAAACACACACACACACACAAACACACGCACACACAAACACACACACACACAAACACACGCACACACAAATGCACACACACACAAACACACACACACACACAAACACACACACACACACAAACGCACACACACACACAAACACACACACACACAAACACACACACACACACAAACACACGCACACACAAACGCACACACACACACACACAAATCACCCATTGGTTATTAAAAATTGATCTCCTGATAACCATTGGCATTCAAGTCTTTTAATTACACAATAATCGTATTACGCTTTTTTCTAAAATCCAAAGACGTCTTGTAAGGTGGTATAGACACTGCATTGTCTCCTTGCATTAACTGAAGGAACACATGCACGCACATGCACGTGCAGAATGGAAACACAAACACGCACATACTCATATATACACACAGAAACGTACACGTACACGCGAGTGCACGTGTACGTTTTTCTGTACGTACACAGACACACACACACACACACACACACACGCACGCACGCACACACACATACTCACACACATAAACGAAAATGCATAAAATTACAGAATGCCCATAAAAATTTATTTCGTTGAAGCAGCATATAAGCATGCATGCACGCCCACATAAGCACGTACATACATGCACATACATGCACATACATGCACATACATGCATATATATGTACGCACACACACACACACACACACACACACACAAACACACATGCATACACACACACACACATATATACTGAATGAACATGAGAATCAGGACGAGGAGATAAGACAAACCAGGAATACCATTATCTAACGTACAGACCTTAATGTCTAATGGAGAAACAAGGATACAATGCATAATTCATGATATTTTCTTTGTAATTCATTTGAAATCCTTATACATCTTCAAGATTACAAGTTCAGACTACATTTATACAGCATTCAAGTGCGGCTGCAAGAAGAGATTAAAAAAATAATAATCAAAATACAAGAGTACGCAACAGCGTGTGAACGTTATCTCTGAATCTTAAAAGATCTGCCATAAAATTGTGGCGTTGCCGATATTTGTGAACATAAAAAATATACGCTAAAATGTAAGCACACACACATGCATATATATGTATGCATACATACGTATATATATATATATATATATATATATATATATATATATATATATATATATATATATATATATATATATATATATATAAGACAAAAATCCGTAAATTCTTCCTCTTTGAAAATATTCATTTATATTATATTGAGGGTACTACTATTCGTAGATACCAACACGCTAAGAGGGACCAATGCGGTCAAAACTACGAAAAATAAACAAAATTTTACCGAATTTTTTCTCTTACGAGGTTTTTCACGCTGACTACTGATAATTTCTTTTAAAGATTTTATCCTCAATTGTTAATTTATATTTTTCACCGGAATAGTTCAATACTGAATTTTTATTCCGACTAGACAATTTGTTATCGAAATGCATTGCGAATAAGCCCGCCATTTTCATAGATATGTAAAGATAAACATTCGTACATGCTACGACGAATTCTACGGTTGGCTATCGAGCTTGTAATGTTATGTTTTTCTCTTATATTTCTTGAGTTTGTTGCACTGATGAACATGAAATGCATATTCTGCATTAAATGCGAAATCACATGTGATATGTAACTGAATTCTTTTTTAAAATGATGTGTTTTGAAGTTTTGCATTCGGTAAAATTTTGTTTATTTTTAATATAGTATATATATATATGTATATATATATATATATACCTATACATATACATATACATATACATATATATATATATATAATATATATATATATATATATATATATATATACAAGTATATATATATATATATATGTATGTATGTATATGCATATGTATGTTTGCATATATATATATGTATGTATATGTATATCTATATATGAATATATATACATAAGTATATGTATATATACATGCTACATGCAGCCATTAAAAATACTGGGATATATATAATTATCATAATCATTATTTTACATCTGTTATACATGCTGGTCAGGGTTGAAATGCTCTTCATGCTTTGAATCTTTTCCTATTCCGAGTTACTGACCTGCAAGACAGGCCGGGTGTTTACATCTTGCTCTGACGTTATATTTTTGACATGGTTCCTTCAGTTGAATGACTGAAAGCCCTTTCGAATAATGTGTGCGCGCGCGGGCGTGTGTGTGTGTGTTTGTGTGCGTAGGCGCATGGCTAAGCAATGACTATTGAAAATATGATCGTAAGACTGGTTTCGATTCCTTGATCGGGCGATGCCTTGTATTTTTGAGCACGACACTTCAATTCCCATTGCTGCACTCCATTTAGATGAGTGATACCCCCACGGGGGTGTGATAAATAGACAATGTAACTTCTCGTTTTGTAGAAAAAAAAGCAGCTATATATTGTGTTGTCCGGAAAGTTCGTGCCGATTTATAGTAGCTTACATTTCGACTTATTTTAGAACATGGTTGAGTCCATAAAATAGGATTTGACTACACCTCCATTTAGAGAACAGTTTAAGCTATCATTTCGGGGAAGAAGTTTTATGTTCCTATAACCTGTGTTAATTTTGTAACCCTTTAAAGTGGAAGATAAGAAAGTTCCTTTTCGGCACTTGATGCTTTGGGAACCAGACAAAAATTGCTGCAGCTCGGCAGGAATGTGTTACCACACCCTCCATATTCACCAGATATTGCTCCTTCGGATTTCCACTCATTGAGGTCTCCTTAGAATAGTCTTAATGGTAAAATGTCAATTCCTTGGATGACGTAAAATGATACCTTGATGAATTCTTAACCATGAAACCACCTCAATTCTGGGAAGAGGGTATTTTCAAGTTAAAGGAAAGATGGAGACGCACTGTGCAATAAAATGGTTCATATTTCGTTAATTAAAAATGTAATGGCAAGTATTTATTGACCTTTTTCTTTCCTTTAAAAATCGACACGAACTTTCCGGACAATCCAGTACATAACGATTACTGTGAACCTGACCGTGCTGCACCAATAAACTAACAGGTGTAAAACATTCGTTTTATTATCCAATAATATATATATATATATATATATATATATATATATATAATATATATATATATATATATATATATTGATAGCTATATTCTTTTAAAAAATGTATAAATAAATAAATCAAGTAATAATAATAAAAAAAAAACATATATATTTAAAAATTTATAAGTATAAATTATCAATTTAAATAATTTTTTAAATTTTAACTTTAATTTAAATATTTTAATTTTGAATTTTATATTTTATATATTTTTTATTAATTAATTTTATATCTATGTATTGGTTTATGATTTTCACTGTTTGATTTGCCTAATAGTGGTTTTATCTCTAATTTAATATAATATATATATATATATTTATACTATAAAATTTGATTTAATCCTAAATCTAGTTTTTCCCTGTAAGTTTGGATTTACTCCCTAATATTATTATTATTATTATTATTATTATTATATATATATGACATATACATGTATAAGTGATTTGTTTCAAGCTACAGTGTAAAGTGCATGGTAGTTAAGTGGTAGAATATATAGATCAACAGACGAAAATCTGAGAAGCAAAAAATCGTGGTAAATTTTGAAGGATAACGTGCTCCAGAAATATGTCACAAACCTAGAGAAGAAGCTGGCCATTAGGAATACTAAGCATCGAAAACAACGTGCATATTGTAGTAGCAATACACTCGTTCGCTCTGGTGTTGAAAAGGAAGAGAGCTCCGGGAATGTTACTTTGAGAGGTTGTTGAGTGGATGGATTTGTGATGGTGAGAAAATGGTTAGCTCTAAGTTCGTCCTCTAGAGTTACGGATAAGTAAAATTTAGCTACATGGTTGAAAAAAGCAACAAAAAATATGCCAGTATGAGCAGCCAAACAATTAGGTGTCGCCGCTGTTGTGTTGTAAATATCAGATAAAGCATGAAGAGTAATAGTCGCTCTCGTAGTCGGTCAAATAGTACAGTGATGGGACATTATTTCTACTCTATGACACAAACCCCGAAATTTTTAGAGAGAGGGCCAGTCGGTTAGATCGACCCACCTCCACCCCAGTACGCAGCTGGTACTTAATTTAACGACTCCGAAAGGATGAAAGGCAAAGTTGACCTCGGCGAAATTTGAACTCAGAAAGTAAAGAAAGACGAAATACCTATTTCTTTACTACCCACAAGAGGCTAAACACAGAGAGAACGAACGGATTAGGTCGATTATATCGACCCCAGTGCGTAACTGGTACTTAATTTATCGACCCCGAAAGGATGAAAGGCAAAGTCGACCTCGGCGAAATTTGAACTCGGAAAGTAAAGACAGACGAAATATCGCTAAGCATTTCGCACTACGTGCTAACGTTTCTGCCAGCTCGCCGCCCTTAGTACAGTGATGTAACATACCAAAGGATGGGGTTAGCTGTATTATCATCAACTGCTTCAAAGGAAAACTAGTTAGTCACGTAATACAGTTCTATATTTAAGAGATGAGGAATTATGTACATTATTTATATTATTTACATTCAACAGATATTTGCCCTCATTTGTTTGTTGTTAACACTATGTTTCGGCTGACATACCCTCCAGCCTTCTTCAGGTGTCTTGGGGAAATTTCGAACTTGGGTTCTCATTCCTGGGTTCTTATCGCCAAGACACCCGAAGAAGGCTGCAGGATATATCAGCCGAAACATAGTAAATAATGTAAATAATGTAAATAATGTAAATAGTTATTCACGTGTTAAGTGACAAGACACTTGTGGTTTAGTTGTTACGATGTTTGGCTCACGATCGTCAGCTTGTGAGTTCGATTAACGGCGGCGCGTTGTGTTCTTGAGGGAGATGCTTTATTTCAACTGGTAAGTAGTATCTTCATTTCAAAGGGCCAACATTGTCACATTCTGTGTCATGCTGAATCTCCTTGAGAACGACGTTAAGTGTACGCCTGTCTATGGAATACTCAGCCACATTCACGTTAATTTCATGATTAGATCAACTAGAATTCTTGCCGTTGCTACCAACGAAGTGCTAGTTTTAACGAGAAACAGCCTGGATGATCGACCATGTCACCTTCTCCTTGACATACAAAAGAAGTATTTTCCCAAACATTCGTTGACCTGCTGGCTTTTCGCAAGATTCCGCGCCCTTTAGATCGGTGATTCTCCCCGAAAATAGGTGCATATTGCTGTATATATATTTCTTTATTGCCCACAAGGGGCTAAACATAGAGGGGACAAACAAGGACAGACAAAGGGATTAAGTCGATTACATCGACCCCAGTGCGTAACTGGTACTTTTTTTAATCGACCCCGAAAGGATGAAAGGCAAAGTCGACCTCGGCGGAATTTGAACTCAGAACATAGCGGCAGACGAAATACATATTTCTTTATTACCCACAAGGGGCTAAACACAGAGGGGACAAACAAGGACAGGCAAAGGGATTAAGTCGATTACATCGACCCCAGTGCGTAACTGGTACTTTATTTAATCGACCCCGAAAGAATGAAAGGCAAAGACGACCTCGGCGGAATTTGAACTCACAACGTAACGGCAGACGAAATACCGCAAAGCACTTCGCCCGGCGTGCTAACATTTCCGCCAGCTCGCCTGCTGTATATAATTTGAATGCCTTCTGAGAGACACGCATACTATGTGCACGGTTACTATCAGCAAAGTGGGAGATAATAACAATTTCAGTAAGGAATTTAGCGTGCACGTAGGTGTTTTTAAAGGTTTTCCAGTTCATATAGTTTGCAGTTCATATAGTTCTCTAGGCAAAATATAAAAGTTTAAGAATGGTCTTTCAGGAGAATTCTTATGCGTTAATGACTCAGTTCTCATAGATGAATTAGTCAAGTAATTTGAAGTAAAATTCCATAAACGGAAACGAAGCTTAGAAACACGAGGTTTAAAAGTAAATATTGTAAAGATATGTTTTAGTTAGCAACAAAAATACAGAAAGCTACTGCCATCTTTCAAGGGTGTAGGTAGGAATTCTATACTATTTGCTTAATGTAATCTTCAGGCGCAAAAAGATGCAGTGAGTAAACTGGCAAAGAAGCAATTTCGTATGTATTATAAATGATTTATACGCACTATGCACTACTGAATGCCTATGTGTACATATGTATAGTTATACACAAGCACACACAATGATATAAACACACATACATACAAATGCTCACGTACGTGTCCATAAACATATACAATGATACACGCACGCATACACACTCACAGGGTGCACATATTCGCTTACACGAATATATCCATATAGATTATTCACAGCGATTTCTAAATCACCGTTTGTACTGTACTGTTCCTTTACCGAAAACAGACAGCAAATAAAACACACGTAAACACCCAATTATAGACTTCGTTCCATAAACCAATTCCTGCTTGTAATAGTTTCTAACGGAAGACGCAGATTCTTAACGA
>NC_043004.1:97211419-97268919 GCF_006345805.1 Octopus sinensis | reverse complement strand
GTCGTAGGCGTATATGCCCCCTTTATTAAGCTATTTTCCTTAGCCATTGATCGCCTCAAGCTTTAAACCTATATAAAATACCATTATTATTATTTACAGGATTGTAAAAACAACACCGTATAAAAAACCATTCGCACCAAAAGTATATATACGTTTTACGTTTCGAGCCTACGCTCTTCTACAGAAAGTGACACATTTAAAACAAGGAGAGAAAAAAATGTGTGTAGTGGCTAACGATCTATCATGTATATATATATATATATTCATATATATACATACATATATCTATATATACATATATATATGTATAATATATAGATATATGTATGTATATATAAATGCATACACACACATATATATGCATGTATGTGCACGTTATAATTATATTTACTATTCACATACACACACAAAAATAACTCTTGTATGCTACATAAACTTGCTCCACATTTTACCTACGAAGATTAAAGTGTCTTTTACATTTATACATGTCACAAAGTATTCAAATATCTACGTAGATGAACATTTAAACTTCGCGATAAACAACAGATGTCTGACAGAGAACTAAAAAATGCAATATTTCTCTTATTTTTTAAAGATGAATGCACGCTTCTCCCGTATATACATTCGTTTTTATCATCATCATCGTCTTCATCGTCGCTGTTGACGTTCACATTGTAACTGTCGTCGACATCTGAGTTTTTTTTACAGTATAACTATTCATATATATAGAAACTAGTAAATGTACTTATGATGTCATTGGGCATTTATATATGCATGTGTGTGTGTGTGTGTGTGTATCAAATGCAAAGCACTCTTCTCTTTTGCCATAGTATTCAATGGATTAAATGTCACGAATAAAGAAATCTTGTTGAACATAGAGAATTGTTGTGTACTTTCTTCGAGTCTTGTAATAAAAAGAAAATATAGGATATGGGGAAGATGGAAGCAAAGCAAAACACATACAGTTTACATCTATTCAACACAATACAAACTCGAGAGATGTGTTCATTTGCTCCCTGCCTGCTCTAGGGTAATAAATATAATAGTTCTCAATAAAGAAAATATAGTAGCGAAATTATGTATATATATGTATATACATACATTCCTATATGTGTGTATGTATATGTATGTATGTAGGTATGTATATATATATATATATTATATATATATATATATATTTATATACATATATATATATATATATATATTATATATATATATATATAATATATATATATATATATACATATATACATACATATATATATATATACATATATATATATATATATATGTATATATACATACATATATATATATACATATAATATATATATATATATATATATATATATTATATATATATATATATATATATTATATATATATATATATTATATATACATGCATACACACACACACACACTTTACACTAGTACTAATACCTAGACGGTTACACCAACTCACCTACAAATATATGCGTATGTGGGTCGGCTGAAAAGTTCATAGGCTGACTATGAATGAGTGATGCTAGAACAGTGAAATTTTGTGTTTATTAATTTAATCCCTTCTTATTAATTACTCCACAGTTTTCAAAGGAGATTTCAAATATCCCTAGTAGCGATTGTCTTGAAAATGGACAAAGTTTAGCATCGTGATCAAATGCCTGAACGACATTCATGCTGATATGGTTGCTACATTACGGGATGATGCGCCAGTTTTATCAACACCGAAAATGTGAGGAGCTGAATTTAGGAACGGAAGAGAGAGTCTTGAATATGACCAAAAGTCTGGAAGTTCAGCAAATACCATCACCAATGAAAACATGGACCATGTTCGAAACAAGGTGATGGATGACAAGCGATTGACTATAAATCAAATAGCCAACGCTATTAGCATATTCTGGGAGGGAGCTGAAAATGTTTTGCACAAGGAACTTGGCATGACGATGGTTTCTGTTCGGTGGGGGGATGTGTCTTCTGTCACCTGATCAAAAGTACATCAGGCTGATCACTTCACTGGAAAATCTGACATTGTCTGAGGCAAGTCCAGCTAATTTCCTTGAACATTTTCCAAGCCAGGATGAGATGAGTGTTAAGGTCATCATTTTGAGTCAGAGACAAATAAACAATTTACACCCTGAAAAATTCCTTCTTGCATATTCCAAAGAAGGACAATGCCTTTTCATTTGCAGGGAAGCTGATGGCCTTAATAGTCGGGGATGCAAAGCATAGATAGATGCACACATCTGCATATGCATATGTGCATGTCTGTGTACTCATGGATGTGTGCTTGTTAGCGGGTGTGGATAAAGACACACACACACATATAAAGTATAATAAGGAAAGAAAATTGGAAGTTTAGACGTTACTATATTCCAAGTTGGTACATATATACAATAAAAACTCAACAAGTTTTTTCCCAGCCTCTCAATTTAAAACGAAACAGAACATAAACCTTTTGAAGTCACAAATTAGGCATTTCCTCAGGAATTTTAAATAAGGCCCTAATAATTGCAAAGAGCAATTCTGACTTGAGTATGGATGAAATTTAAATAATTTTAGCTGCTAGATCTGTCATGGAATTTGAGAATAAGTTTTAGATTAGAAAGGATAGGTACGACGGTTTTGATATCCTATGGGAGCAGCAGATTCCACCCAAGCTACGGATATAGTAGGTATTTACATTCTGTTTAAGTTAGGGAGTGGCTTTCCAGAGCTTGCTGGGGTTTTACACCGAGATGACTCGTTGTTCACCGTTAAGAATATTTCTAATAGGAAATTATATCTATATAGAAAGAGGTTTCACTGGTTTTTAAAATGTAATTTCGGTTTATCTATCACCATCGTAAATGAAGATGAATCTGTTAACTTTCTCGATGTCAAATTTAATTTGATAACTGGTATTTACGAACCTTATCATAAGCCTAACTCTAATCTGAAATATATTAATTCAGGAAGTATCTATAGAGTCTATCTTAAGAAATTTCTTATTTATCATATTTCTAGAAGAATTTCTGCATTATCTTCATGTAAAGAAGTATTTGATAAGAATGCTGATTACTATAATATCGCCCTTAATAACGCTGGTTACAATAGGAAAATTGAATACCTTGATATTTCTAGCCCTGATAATATTGATTAATCGAACCTTACAAATAATGGATATGGAACTGATTTTAAATATTCAAAATCTAAACAGAAGTGTAAATATGGATCTAAAAATGGGCTTAAGAACAGAGACAATAATCCGTTAACCCCATTTACTAATATTCCTAAATAAATGTAATTACGTGCTAAAGGTTAATAATTCTAAGTTGGCCTATAAGATTAACCATTTAGGTAATTCAAATTTAGATTTGGACAAAAATAACATTATATAGTATATTATTCCCTTTCCTGGACAATTAAAAAGTAACTTAGTTGAGGTTGTTTATAAATTGTTTTTGAAACATTTTTTCTTAAAATGAAGATACTATATGATTTTAGATCCGAGATCTCTTAAGATTGCTTTTTCGGTTTCTCGAAATTTATCTCAGATTATTTCTTCTATTAATGAGAAGAAATTATCTGGGTTTTTTTATCATCGTGTTAGCTCAGTTAATATTAACGTGATCGAATCTGAGGATGCTAATGTTATTGATTTTCCCATGATCCAAGGTGGTTGCGTTGGTTTTGATTCAAATCTAAGTTTTAATAATAATGAGGAGGGTAGCTATTTGCTTAATAATTATTCAATTGTTGAAGGCTTCAGTAGGGATCGAAATTCTCTTTGTGATTGTAGAAACAAAGAAAATTGTTTATTTAGAAATTATTGTAAACGTAAAGAAGTAGTTTATCAAGTTAAAGTCATTTCTGAGGGTAATGATTACTTTTATATTAGTTCTTCTGCTAATTACATTAAAAAAAGTGTTTCGAATCATTACCATCCCTTTAGGAACAGAAATAGGGCTTCTTCTACCAGTCTTAGTAATTTCATCTGCAATCTTAAAGACCATAATAAAACGTTCTTCATTGGATGGGATATTTTAGGGACAGCTCCGGCCTCTGAGATTGGAAATAAGTTCTGTTCCCTTTTTTCAGAAGAATTAGTTTTCATTTTATTTTCTAGAAGAAAGCTGTAAAATCAAAAGCCTTAAAGAGGATAGGAATAAATGTGCGTTTAAACATTTTAAGTAGGTAGGGCATTTAAGGTTGTTCTATGCTACTTAATTTGATTAACTGGTTATTGAGATTTTGATAATTACACTTTCATCCTTTGTATTTTCTATTTAAGTAGGTTCTTCTCTCATTTGTTTTTAGATTTCTACGTTGCCATTATGTTATGTTAGGGTTTTTAGGTAAATTCTTTCCAGTGTTATTTTTTCGACTTAGATATGTTTATGCTAGTTTATCAAATTAATATAAGTATTCATTAAATAATCAGGTTTTAATTTATTTCTTAATCCTGTGATTTTCATAATATATAGGGTACTTTATATATATATATATATATATATATATATATATATATATATATATATATGTACTATATATATACATATATATATACATATATATATATAATATATATATATACATATATATATATATATATATATATATATATATATATGTATATGTATATATATATATATATATATATATATATATATATATATATATATAGTAAAGAAAATAAAGAAAAATAAGTTGGCTAGCAGCAAGCTGTTTCGCCTCATACCGAAGGAATTAGAAATGGCAGTCAAAGACCGTTTTTTCCATTTCTATAAGTGGACATTCCAAAAACGAAGGCCCTTGCGGCTCACATACACAAAACCGGAGTGGCAAATATACGAATTCAGTCACTTACCGTTAATAGCGAACACGGTGTTTCTGGATCACAAACATATAAAAAAAAAGGGGGAGTTTGAATTCCGTCATCAGCGCTATATTCGGTAGCTTTATCAAATGCCACAAGCCCTCACTTCTGACCCAGCGACATCAGAAAGTGGGGGTAAGTGCGCAGATGTTAAAACCAAGTAACGACTGGGGACGTAAATTTTCCCTCCAAAATTCTGCCATGCGCGCCTTCTGGGTAATCGTAATGGAATGAGGAATCCACATGGTAATACAATGAAAATGGTAAATAATTTTCCTGTGGTTTTTCATGTAACCAACAATTATTTACCGGTAAATTTCGGTATGTAAATACGACAAAATAATTGTCAAGACCTTTGTAAGGTTCAGTATATAGTAAAGAAAAATAAGTTGGCTAGCAGCAAGCTGTTTCGCCTCATACCGAAGGAATTAGAAATGGCAGTCAAAGACCGTTTTTTCCATTTCTATAAGTGGAGATTCCAAAAACGAAGGCCCTTGCGGCTCACATACACAAAACCGGAGTGGCAAATATACGAATTCAGTCACTTACCGTTAATAGCGAACACGGTGTTTCTGGATCACAAACATATAAAAAAAAAAGGGGAGTTTGAATTCCGTCATCAGCGCTATATTCGGTAGCTTTATCAAATGCCACAAGCCCTCACTTCTGACCCAGCGACATCAGATAGTGGGGGGAAGTGCGCAGATGTTAAAACCAAGTAACGACTGGGGACGTAAATTTTCCCTCCAAAATTCTGCCATGCGCGCCTTCTGGGTAATCGTAATGGAATGAGGAATCCACATGGTAATACAATGAAAATGGTAAATAATTTTCCTGTGGTTTTTCATGTAACCAACAATTATTTACCGGTAAATTTCGGTATGTAAATACGACAAAATAATTGTCAAGACCTTTGTAAGGTTCAGTATATAGTAAAGAAAAATAAGTTGGCTAGCAGCAAGCTGTTTCGCCTCATACCGAAGGAATTAGAAATGGCAGTCAAAGACCGTCTTTTCCATTTCTATAAGTGGAGATTCGTTTTTGGAATCTCCACTTATAGAAATGGAAAAAACGGTCTTTGACTGCCATTTCTATTTCCTTCGGTATGAGGCGAAACAGCTTGCTGCTAGCCAACTTATTTTTCTTTACTATATACTGAACCTTACAAAGGTCTTGACAATTATTTTGTCGTATTTACATACCGAAATTTACCGGTAAATAATTGTTGGTTACATGAAAAACCACAGGAAAATTATTTACCATTTTCATTGTATATATATATATATATATATATATATATATATAATATATATATAATATATACACATATATATATATATATATATATATATATATATATATATACATATATATATATATTTATAATCTCAATGGAGGTAAGGCAAGCGGAAACTGAAGGAGCATAATTAATGACCACACTATGTATGTATATATATATGTATATATATGTATATATTTGATTTTGAGCGTAGTTATTAATTATGTCCCTCTAGTTGCCACTTGCATTGCCTCCATTGAGATTATTAAGTGGAATATAGCTTACTTGGAGCACTACAATTCCAGTCTGTATTTTATTTGCGAGTATTGTTAACACTAGCAATCTCAAAGTAGAGCAGTGTATTATATATATATATAATATATATATATATATATATATATATATTATATATATATATATATATATATATATTCTTAGATTGATTTCATTTGTTATGTAATGTAAAATATGGAGTTTTATTTTAATTTATATTATTGTTATTTTAAAATAAGTTTTTGTGTTGTTTTAAAATTTAAATTTTAGATTTTTAATTTAGGTTTATCTGATATTTTGAAATGAAAGGAATTTTTCTGCAATTCTATTCTCACTTGCTTTGATTTGTTCATATGGAAGGGAAACTACTCAGTTTTACTTGACGGAAGCCATTTGTAAATATGCGGTATTCTTTTCTTTTAAAACCATATTATTAACTTTGAATTACTGTATTGATTATGTTCTAGTGAATAATACATTGGTTTTTAATTTTTTAGATAGTTAACTCTATAATTCTTAGTAGTTAATAGTTTATTTTTTCATTAACTTATCTGTTGGTTGATTGTCTGTTTTGATTTGTATCGACTGTAATTGCAAATGTCGTTAACAAGTATTTATAAATTGTGAATTGTCGTTTGAATTAACGCTGAAGTCTATTTATATTTTCTCTGTTTTTGATAGTTTTGGCGTTCGGTTAATTTCTTTCTACCGTGATTTGTTTGCTCCTCCTTTCTGGGCTATTTGCAAAGGTCTTTATATTTGTTAGTAGAACTCATTCATTCCAATAATGAATTCCCGAAGAAAAGATTAATTTCGTTTTGTTTTGAATTAATTAGGCTTAAAACAACGTGTAGAGTTTTTATTGGATATATATACAAACTTGGAATAGACTTACGTCTACACTTCTATTTTGTCTTTATTATACTTTATTTATTGTACCGATATTTAATATATTGATTTATATATATTCTTTGCTTTGGATTGAACCAGTGAACTTGGATGTTTAACATCCCTTCGAAGGATTTAGGTCCCTACTTCTACTATATATATAACAGAAATTGAAAGAGAGGAGAAAGTGAAACGGCAACATTTGCTTTGAAGTGAGCGCAGAAAGTGAAAGTATGTACGTATATATGAAATGGTCTCTGTCTGTGTGCGTAAGAGTGAGAGAGTGAAAGTGTGTGTTCTCATGTATGTGTAAATGGCATTCACTTGGTCTCTCACTTTCTCTCTCGGTCTCACACACACATCTTTCATATATACATACATAAATATACATGCATATATATTTTTCGTATATATGTGTGCGTGTGCATGTGAAAGAGTGAGAGCGAGTGACTATCTTTCGTCATAACATGTAGAGAAATCGATGTCTAAGGTACACACTCATATAGAAAATGTGACGGCGTCGTTGTTGTCGTATGGTATAAAATATTTACGATAATTCACTTATAAAAAAGATTATAATGTAACATTTTCGTAATGCAAATATGTAAATGAAAATAAAGTTTATTTGGTAGTCGTAAGATTACTGAATCTTTTGGTACCCCATACGTCCAAATCGGCAACTCAGATTTCGAATGCATAAGAAAGATGCATACGCACGCACGCGCGCACCCCCCCCCACAAATACACATACTAACTCTCCTTCATATATACGGAAGATGTCCCTGTGTGTCTTTCACATTCCCTGTGTGTTTATCTCATTCAGTCGCCTCCCTTAACCTGATATTAACCACATTTCCCTGAACCTAACACTTTTACACTTCTGTCATTTTATCATATAATAGACCAACCCCCGTAGTAGATCCATTATCGATTTTTATTGAAATCTAATTAGCCTATAATAGAACTGAATATTAGTTCAACTTATATACAAACTTTGGGGAAGATTAGTTCCCTTTTTGGGGGGTAGCAAGATGGTAACAGACAGACGGACGGATGGTTTGAGAGAAATTGCTATTTATATATAAGATGTATATACGTAGTTACACATACAAAGTTCTTGCTTGTGATTTTACATGTAAATAAGCGTACTCACCATGTTATATAGATTTAAATTATTATAACATAGTAGATAGCTTCTCTCCATGTATAATTTGTTTTCCTTCTAAACCTTCCTTGGTATTTAGCGTAAAATATTATTAATGCTAATTTGCAACTATGATTCACTTTTGTGTTGTTTCTACAGAATAAGTTTAATACTTGATTGGAAATATTTCTCAGTGGTCCCCATATTTTGTTCTTTTCTTTCTTACACTTAAAATGGGAAATAGATTAAACAATACATCGTATTTTTATCATATTATATGTAGTAGTAAAAGAAATATTATTGAATGTGCGAGCCTTTACAGTGTTGTCGCCAAAGAATTTTTGTTTGATTATATAAGTTCATAATCTTTTGCTTATGTTATTAGCTATACATTGCAAAGGTTAAAAGGAAGAAATAGAATTCTTTTTACGTAAATAAATTTTACTTATGATTTAGCATATGGTTGAAATCTGCTAGTCACTAAATTTTTAATTATATGTCAATTCTCATACTTCTGGGGATGGTGGCTTTAAGATGCTGACTAGTAAAGATTTTATAAACACAAGATAAATTCCAACATTAAGAATATTAATATTGTTAAAGTTTTACCTTTTGTGATAACGCTAAAATCTATATGAATTAGATAATGGACATAGACACGAAACTTCTACACTAGAAAAACCAATTCACACATGCATGACGATATTAGTAATGAAGTAAAAAATACAGCATCTAAATTAAAACGAGACCAACGCTTCGAATATTTACCCAGGCGTAAAGCAGATATCACGTTAAAATATCACAAAGAAAACATTAATTCCAGCCTAAATGTATAGCATTAATTCTAGCCTAAATATAATTTGCCCAGCCAAGAATTAACGAGCAAACACATATTAAATAATATAAAGTCAGACTCCGGAAAGTCATCAGATTTCGACAATGAAATGGCAATGTGGCAGACAGTTGGTTTTATTGTATTAACAATAAAAGTAATTGAAAGTCTACTCAATTCGATTTTGCTGAGTCTATATTCCATTTTCAAAATCTTACTCACCAATGCAATATCATTTGTCGCAAAGTATTGCATTGTAAATGACAGTGATATATAAATAACTATATATAAAACAGAAAAAATAGTATTTGATGAAAATGTCTTCGGCGCGAAATGAACTTCTTCCTAATAAATATTACGGGCTCATTCAATTATGCTGATGTATGTGATTTCACATCCATCCATTAGATAAAGGCTTATGTATATGAAATAACCTAAAGCTATAAAATATAGGCTTATATATGACCGATTATTTAGCTTTCTCACACGGACAAAAACTACGTAAATGTACAGAATTATAACCGGCACCCTAAAGTGTTTCATTTTTACAAGAACACGATCTGGAAAATATGAAGCTGGCGATACTTCTTGGTGTATCAACATATATGTTGAGAACAAATACGAACTATATTATAAAGATCCACACAAAAAGGAATTCTGCCATTCCCATCCTCATTTTTAGCAATGTAGTATTAGGTTGTCAAGAAAGTTCTTGCGGAATTTTTAATTTTGGTTTTAAATTATGTATTTTCAAAATTATTTTCATTAAATTACTTTGACTTTATATATCATTTTAAATCACGTTTTTCGCTCTATCTAATCGTGTTACTCTTTGTCTTTTTGAATTATTAGGCTATTGTTTCCGGAACATTGAATACAGCATGGAAAAAAAGCAAATTCGCACAATATTCTTATTCCAGATCAAGCTAGGCCGAAAAGCTGCTGAAACAACTCGCGATATCAACGATGCCTTTGACCCAGGAACCACTAATGAACGTACAGCACAATGGTGGTTCAAGAAATTTCGCATCGGTGACGAGAGTCTTGAAGATGATAAGCGTAGTGGTCGGCCGTCGAAAGTAGACAACGATCAACTAAGAGCCTTAGTTGAAACCAATCCACACACAACTGTTCGAGAGTTTGCGATGAAAAGTGGATTTTTTACGACAACCGCCGATGCTCAGCTCAGTGGTTGGACGCCGACGAAGCTCCACGGCACTTCCCAAAGCCAAAGTTGCATCAAAAGACGGTCATGGTGACTGTCTTATGGTTTGCGGCCGGTCTCATCCATCACAGCTTTTTGGATCCAGGCGAGACCATTACCGCGGAGAGGTACTGTCAGCAAATGGATGAACTGCATAAGAAACTCCAACAACAGCCAGCATTGGTCAATAGAAAAGGACCAATTCTTCCCCACGACAACACCCGCACAACTGACCCAATAGAAGTTGAACGAATTGGGATACGAAACCCTGCCTCATCCACCATACTCACCAGACCTCTCGCCTACTGACAACCACTTTTTCAAGCAGCTCAACAACTTCCTGTGTGAGAAATGCTTCAAAAACAAACATGAAGCCAAACACATCTTCAACGACTTCATCGCCAACAGAACGCAGGATTTTTACGCTACTGGCATAAATAAATTTGTTTCGCGTTGGCAAAAGTGTTTTGATTCTGATGGTGTTTATTTCGATCAATAAAGTTTTGTTTGAGCCGTGATATGTGCATCTGAATTTAAAGGTTAAAAACTGCAAGAATTTTCTTGACCACCTAATAAATACAATAACATGAAAAACAGGTTTTTTGCCTAGTTCGAAAAAGCTCAAATCTGAGAATAAAACAATTACTTTCTTGCAAAATTTGACCTAATGATTGATAGAAGCCGATTAAAATATAATACTCCACTGTTGACCAAGAAGGTGCCACACAATCATAATCTTTCGGTACTGCAAGAAATCAACGTTACAACCAACATATCCCATGGAAAAAATTCAGTTTACAAATTTCTGCCCACTTAATATATCATACTATATCATAGTTCAAAGTAATTTATATACATAACATATACTATATGCATATGTATGTATGGTTTCATACACACACACACACACACACACACACACACACACATATATATATATATATATATATATATATATATATATATATATATATATATATATATATACATGTATATAAGTTAGAGAAGAACCACCATGAAGCAATTCAACAATGGTATAATTAAATCATACCATACATACATATATATATATATTTTAATATCGTTTCATACTTAATTCTGGTTTGGATGTTTTGATAAATGAGGCTTCTTTATTCAGTGTTATTTAGGCCCAGACGTTGCTGTGTAGTAAGAAGCTTTCTTCCCTACCACGTGGTTCCGAGTTCCGTCCCAATGCGTTGCACCTTGGACAAATGACTTCTACTATAGCCTCGGGGGCCGACCGAAGCCTCGTGAGTAGATTTGGTAGACGGAAACTGAAAGAAGCCCGTCATATATGTGTATGTCTATGTGTGTGTGTGTGTATTTCTGTGTCTGTTTATGTCCCCTACCATCGCTTGACAATTGATGTTGGTGTGTTTAAGCCCACGTAACTTAGCGGTTCGGAAAAAGAGACCAATAGAATAAGTATTAAACTTACAGAGAATAAGTCTTGGAGCCGATTTGTTCGACTAAAGGAGATGCTTCAGAATGGACGTAATCAAACGACTGAAACCAGTAAGTGAATAAAAGAATATATATATAATAATATATATACTGTTTTACTTCGAGAGATTAATACTTCCAATAAAATACACACACACCAATTGTATTTTACTTTACATTCCTCACCTAATAGTTAATTAATTATTCAATAAATTATTTAATCACCTAATTACTTATTTGTCTAAGTTTCTTTCATCAAAGCCAGATGATGCGCTCTCAAGAACCTTATGCTAGCATTCACTCAACATCCAATGCACTTATCTTTGTGTCATATGGGACATTTTGTTCATTTTCTTTTATTCCAATTTTTAACGCATATATCTTATGCTTATATGTCTATAAGCGAATGTTTCATTTGGCAGTGGGTGTTATGAGGTCTTGTCTGTGACGGAGAGATTCTGTATTCGTGTGGGCTTTGTGCTGTTAGGCTTTTAGGCATTAATTTTTTATTATGCCCACAAATACGTCTATGCGTGCATATATGTGTATGTATGTAAGTATGTATGTATATATGAATGTATATATGTGTGTGTATATATACATATGTGCACCCACACACACATATATGTATATATATATGTGTGTGTGTATGTGTGTGTGTGTGTTAATGTGTGTAGATATAACTGTGTGTATATAAGTCTGTCCTTAATGCGCGTGTAATCGTTTTAGCATTTAATGAAAAACTGAAATTGAAACGGATCATCCATCTAAATTAATCAACTTCAATACTTCATGACGGAATCCACATGTTTCACGTCCTATATTTAAGACATCATACCAATAATGATGATAGATGACCATCACAAACAAAATAATCCTTCTTGAATGATTAATTTTAATAGCTACTTTTGTGCCACACCACTACACAAATAATTACATACATGACCAGCCAACAACAACGACAACGACAAGATTGACACCTATACAACAAATCAACTCCTCCATAAAATAGGCTTTCAAAGAGTAAATGGAGTAAAATTTTAATAAATCTTTCTTCAACAAGACGGTTGTGGATAAACAATGTCAACAACACAGAATTGACTCACCCACACAAAATATCTTCATAGTCAAATCTTGTTCACTTAAAAGTTACATGTTAAGAGATTAATATCAGGCTCTATGTAAATGGCAAATCAATATCAAATTGAACATTTCTCATTCTTACTTCATAAACTTTGAAATGTCCTTCCTTCTTCGAAAATCTTTAAAATGAAATGCAAGGAAATATTAATTTCTTTTGCTATTACTAATTCTATGGAGAATTTCTTCGTGGCTATTTGCTTCAGAATATTAAAATATTCTCCTCTCAATCTTAACCGAACGTTTCAATGATGAAAACGTCATTTCTCTCCCTACTGTTGCATTTGGCTTTCATAAGCAGCAAACTCGAAATACACCATATAGAATTTTATTTATTTAATAAAAATTATTTTGTTATTTTTCCTTTACTTACATTTACCTCTCTTTCAGGAGAGGTAAACGTCAATAAACTACAACGAATCTAAATACTTGCTGGCACTATCGAGGCATAGTTTTTTGAATATGCTTTTTCCACTCGTTCCCTCTAGGCAACATTTCGTATGATGAATTGCCAACCATCCCAACTGTATTCTAGGGAGTCACTTAATCTAATTTGATTATATAAACATACGTATTCTTGCTGTGAAGATAGCTCTGGGTTATAACACATGTTAATAACAGTAACTGCTATTTAAATTGATTTCAATTTTCTGAAACTCTCCTCATCAATCCCAGCATATCCGAGCCATGAAAACTGTTTCAAATAAACAAGGAAATCTTAAAAACATTTCATGTGCAATAAATGGATATGTTTCGACAAAAAGTAGCTGATGCTAATTTTATGTTACAGCACACAACGTAATATACATTGTATGATTTTAAGCATATATCTTGCTTTGAAGATCGTTAGGATGGCGTTAAATCCTAAGTAGAAAGAATGTGGCTGGAGACTAACTAGACAAGTACAAATTTGAGACCCACTGGCCTCACATCTTCCTATTATAACCTATTTTGAAGTCTCTTGTGGAAGTTCTATTACAAATATTGTGTTATGAACGGGATGGAGTGATTCTTCGGCATCAATTTTATTGCTAAAGCTTCTTACTCTATAACACGTAAATTTATAGATATTACTACTTACTATGATATTTTAAACTTAACGCACCTATCGGTAAAAAGCATTCATCTAAGGAACAGGATTATTATAAAACCAGTTGAAATAACAATAATATATTTACGAATACGGTTAATATCGAGCACTTGTATTCAGTAGTGATGATAATTATAGTGTCACTATTAGTAGCGATAATTATGAACACCCAAAATATTATTTCTGCTTTTTATCTTCTCTAGGCACAAGGCCCGAAATTTTGGGGGAGGGGTCCAGTCGATTAGATCGACCCAGTATGCAATTGGTACTTAATTTATCGACCCCGAAAAGATGAAAGGCAAAGTCAACCCCACCCAACAAGGGGCTAAACACAGAGGGGACAAACAGGGACAGACAGACGGATTAAGCCGATTACATCGACCCCAGTGCGTAACTGGTACTTAATTTATCGACCCGAAAGGATGAAAGACAAAGTCGACCTCGGCCGAATTTGAACCCAGAACGTAACGGCAGACGAAATACGGCTATGCATTTCGCCCGGTGTGCTAACGTTTCTGCCAGTTCGCGGCCTTATAAACACCTAAATATTAACACTACGATGTACTCAAACTACGAACAAAACAATATTAACAATGCAAAAATTACAAATACTGCACCACTAACCTTTAATGCAAATATGCATGCCTGTACGTGTAGAATAACAGAAAAATATATTTTTTATAGAAGGTTCTTTAATAAAAAATTTACAATATAAATCTTTACCCATAAAAGTAGCAAATACCATACAAGTTCTACGTCTACTGTCTTCAAAGACAGATTCATTATTCATAAGCATTCATTCGCTGATAATTGATCGAAGTATTAGACTTCATTGACAAACCAAAGCGGAAGCTTGAAATCAAACGGTATTGATATTAAAATCGAAAGGATTATTGTAGATACAATTAAAAATGTTACTAGCAGATGATAATATCTCTAAAGAAACGAAATCCCAATTCATTACAGTCATACAATATTTAAAACTTTCGAGATATACAAAGTAACAAGTATACGTAAGAATCGGGCAATCAAAAATAATATTTAATAAGTCTTCAATAATAATACATCATAAATACTTCCGTCACTTAAGCTTTCTACCATTGAACCTATAAATTAACTTCAATCCTAAGCATTCAACAATCACGATTTATCGTTTATATAATTAACATATGAAATAAATTATTATTATTAGTTTACTAGCATGTAACATTGCAATATTGAAATGTTAATTCGACTTCCATCCTTTTTATACCCATATTTCTGCACGGTTATCTCTGTATATTAGTACTTACACACATACACACACACACACACACAGACACACACAAACACACATTTAATGGTTATTTTATGTGAATTTATAACTAAGCGTATGTAGTAATGTTTGAATATGCATGTGTGTATATATGTATGTAGATGCGTAAATGTATGTAACTACGTGGTTTTATGTGTATGTGCGTGTGCGTGTGCCTGTGTGTGTGTGCATACATGTATCTGTTTATCTGCCTATGGCCACAGCTCGTGAGCTGAAAATGGTTCATCTCAGTACATATATATCCACACTATACATACCCACACATACACACCACACACATATACTTATTCTATTTATTCTAATTTTTCTTGTCTAACTTCTCATATCGTAGTTTTATGGATGATGTTTGAATAGCCACAACGAAACGTCTTATTCTTCAGTCATAAAACATTCTAGCAATCTGTTTAATATAAGTATTCTCAAAA
Source organism: Octopus sinensis (assembly GCF_006345805.1). Taxonomy (NCBI): domain Eukaryota; kingdom Metazoa; phylum Mollusca; class Cephalopoda; order Octopoda; family Octopodidae; genus Octopus; species Octopus sinensis. Next base: position 97,253,005 of record NC_043004.1, on the reverse strand, counting down.
CTTATGTTATGGTACGCTATAAGCCGAAAGCAGACTATATGTCTGTCAATTTATCCTACTAGATCTATCTTACAAATTTCTGGAAAACTATAAATATCTATCATTCTACAAAATTCATCGTTTATCATAACAATTTTGATGAAGTGACTTGTATAAAGGAAATATGTAAATTTGGCTTTATGTAAATGTTAGCGAAACACATGTCAATACGTTATAAGCAAATAATGTCATTGTATTCATCTTGTATTATGTGTATAACTCTTGTATATGTCTCTGTATGTGTTTATGGGGATGTATATATATATATATATATATATATATATATATTTATATAATGAGTGTATATATGTTCTTTTACTCTTTTACTCTTTTACTTGTTTCAATCATTTGACTGTGGCCATGCTGGAGCACTGCCTTTAGTCGAGCAAATCGACCCCGGGACTTATTCTTTGTAAGCCCAGTACTTATTCTATCGATCTCTTTTACCGAACCGCTTGGCTACGGGGACGTAGACACAGACACACAACATATACACACATACACACACACACACACACACACATATATATATATATATATATATATATATATATATATATATATACATATATACGACGGGCTTCTTTCAGTTTCCGTCTACCAAATCTACTCACAAGGCTTTAGTTGACCGAGGCTATAGTAGAAGACACTTGCCCAAGGTGCCACGCAGTGGAACTGTACCGGAACCATGTGGCTGGTAAGCAAGCTACTTACCACACAGCCAGTCCTACGCCTACTATATATATATATATATATTATATATATATATATATATATATATATATATATATATTATATATATATATATGTATATATATATAATGAATGCATATATATATATACACACACACATACTCATTCGTATATAAATATGTTTTTATATGCATGTATATGCTTGTGTTAGGAAGCAGCGATGATTAAGCTAATCCTTTCTACTACAGGCACAAGGCCTGAAATTTGGGGGGAGGGGTTAAGTTTATTGTATCGACCCCAGCACTCAGCTGGTACTTAATTTATTGACCCCGACAGGATGAAGGGCAAAATCGACCTCGGAGGAATTTGAGCTCAGAATGTAGCGACGTGCGAAACACGGCTAAGCATTTCGTCCAACGTGCTAACGATTCTGCCAGCTCGCTGCTTTAGGGATGATTAAAATAATGATACATACATTTATTTACAAAACATCCCTGTACGCTAAATTGTGTGAAAGGCATTAATTCCTAGATTTCATCTCGGAATTTCTTTGAGATGGTAGTTTGTGGTATGAGGAAGGGTTTGTTGCTCGTATCATTGGATCAAATTATTACAGAAGCCGAGGAGGGGAGGAAGAGGAAAATAATACGATAAACTCGAGCACGAGATTTAAACACCAACGGAAGGAAAATTAGTCAAAGTCAACTTTATGATATAACTGAAAGTTTTGCAGTTAACGATCACTGAGAATCACCACGCTTGAATTGTTTCAGGTGCTTATGGAGTTGCCATCAGATACAGTGACATTCTTGACCCTCCTATCCTTGACTGAACGGAAGAGTGAGTGGAAGAGAAGACTACTCTATTATGAGGATGGTTCTCGTTTTATGATAAGACACCTACACCAATAGGAAATGATATTCTCTTTTTCTCTCTTTTTCTCTTTTTACTTGTTTCAGTCATTTTGACTGCGGCCATGCTGGTGCACCGCCTTTAGTCGAGCAACTCGACCCCGGGACTTATTCTTTGTAAGCCCAGTACTTATTCTATCGGTCTCTTTTGCCGAACCGCTAACTGACAGGGACATAAACACCAGCATCGGTTGTCAAGCAATGCTAGGGGGACAAATACAGACACACAAACACACACGCACACATATATATATATACATATATACGATGAGCTTCTTTCAGTTTCCGTCCACCAAATCCACTCACAAGGCTTTGGTCGGCCCGAGGCTATAGTAGAAGACACTTGACCAAGGTGCCACGCAGTGGGACTGAACCCAGAACCATGTGGTTGGTAAACAAGCTACTTACCACACAGCCACTTCTGCGCCTATATGCTTTGCCCAAAAACACAATGCGTCACCTATTCTGGGAGTTGAACCCACTGCTTTATGGTCATGAATATATATTTCTTTACTACCCACAAGGGGCTAAACACAGAGGGGACAAACAAGGACAGACAAAGGGATTAAGTCGACTACATCGACCCCAGTGCGTAACTGGTACTTAATTTATCGACCCCGAAAGGATGAAAGGCAAAGTCGACCTCGGCGGAATTTGAACTCGGAACGTAACGACAGATGAAATACGGCTACGAATCTCGCCCGGCGTGCTAACGTTTCTACCAGCTCGCCGCCTTATATGGTCATGAATATAGCACCATAACAACTAGGCCAGGAACCTTCACATAGACAACGAACAGTTAAATGGAAAGTAAATTAATAAACTATTCGTTAAGAGAATGAAATAGTTCATGGCACATACGTAATTGATTAAAAGCTTTGAATCCAGTGCCCCAGCATGATCATAGTACAATGACTGAAAGCAGTAAACGAATAAATATATGAAGTGAATGTTAAAGAAACTATCCATCATAATGGAAAATATCAAAATGAATACACAACTACGTAGTCACTTGATTTGCTTAAAATAACAGCCAACTTTCCTTAACTATGCGATTGTCACCATTGTTACCATGCTGTAACATGAGAGCCTCTACATAGTCATTTGGTCAGCTAGAAATAACTGTTTGAATGTTTAAATGAATTCACAGAAAGCCTCTTTTAAAATGTAATCCTAGAATATACAGAAAAACCGGCATGTCACTATTGAAACAAATTCGATCAATATTATGTCCATTCGGAGTTGATCTTGGACTAAACAACAAGTATCATCATCATTACCACCATTAAAACCACTACGGTCAACGACATCACTCCAGAAGCCACCACCAGAACCAACAACAACAATACACCTATAGCAATTCTATTGTCATCACTGCTGCTACCACCACCGCCTCACCATCACCACAAACAACAACAACAACAACAACAAAAACAGCAATAACATAACTGACAGAAATAATTCCCATCTGCAAAATTCAAGAGAATTTTATTTCTTTGAAATACTATACCTTATTCTGTCATATTTCAGTATGAGTGTGTGTGTTTGTTTATTGCTGTGCCTATGGGTATGTATTTATGTATGTGTGTGCGCGCGCACGTATGTGTTTGCATGCATTTTGTATATGTTTATATATGCATGTTTGTATGTATGTGTGTTCGTAGGTATTTGTATTTGTGTCACTCAATGCGTTATAATCATACTACGTACGTTTTATATGTGTATTTGTGTATGTGTGTGTGTGTTTATTAGTGTCTGTATATATATATATATATATATAAATGCATTACTGATTATATGTAGGAACATTTGCATGTATGCCCGTCGTTATAAATATGAGTGCAGGTACTTTTATATGTAGTATATACACATATATATCTATGGATATGGCGTCATTTAACTGCAGGTCAGCTATGAGTGAGAGGACCTATGATCAAGAGCAATCCAATAATGACCACCAAATCTTGTATATCTCTGCGTTTGTGAAACGTTATGTTGAGGTATTAATTTTAACATGGATTTCTTTTAACCTGAAGAGCTAGCTTAATATCAGTATTGATTTTAAAATTGTGTATATATATATATATATATAATATATATATATATATATTTACTATTGCTATATATATATATATATATATATATATTTACTATTGCTGACATCAAAGTAATATATTACTTATTATAGAATATAATGAAATAAATTATTTATACATGCTGTAAACTGCAGAACATTTGTTGTTTAATAATAATATCAAATGGTAAAGTTAATTTAATCTCATTATATTTATCTTATTATATTTATCTCATTATAATTATATATATATATATATATATTATATATATATATATTATATATATATATATATATATGTTCTATTCGTTTCATCCAAGTGGCTGCGGTCGTGCTGGAGCACCACCATCACTTTCCCTCCTTATGCTGTGCTCTTTGCACGTTCCTTGCATGGCTCTTCTCCGCCAGCTGTTGTAGTCCAAACAAGACTTTCGATGGCACATCTGTTGTATAAGAGAATTTGACATCGCTGCCCTCAACTGAGTCTCAGTTCGAGCCATCGGTTCGTCTAGTATCGTGGATAGGAACGTGTCGAGTTTTGTTTTGAACATCTCTACATCTATGTCTTGCAGGTCTCCCGATCGTTTTGACAGGGTATTAAAGAGCTGAGGTCTTCTGAAACCGTGGCTGTTGCAATACCTTGTTCTTATGTGAGATACAGAGGACGGTATCCTTGGTACCATGCAGTGGCGACCTGTGCGGGTATTCGTATAGTACTTGATGCCAAAGTTTGGTACCAGTCCTTCCAGTATTTTCCATATGTAAATTATTTCATATCTCTCCCGCCCGCGTCCCAGGGACTGGAGACTTAGTGCCTTCAGTCGCTCCCTGTAGTTCATCTACTGGACAGTGGTGAACTTTTTTGTACAGTGACGCTGAATTGCCTCAAGTTCTGTTGTTAGCTTGACACTGTGTGGTGACCACAACTGAGAGCAATAGTCTAGGCGACTCAGAACAAATGTCTTCCATAGTGTCAACATGACATTTTGACCCCTTGTATCCACCCCGCCAGTTGTCTGCACTTTGCTGTCAGCTTGACAATGTGCATGTGAACTGATCCATCACCACACATGCTGATGCCCAGTTTTCTCACAGCTTGTGGTTCTGGGATTGCAGTACCTCCAGGTCCTGTGTATGCCAGTTGGGGTGGGGTGGGGGCACTTGTTGTCTTGTAGCGCAACACTTGAAATCTTTTAGCATATCATTTTGCTCTGCCAACTTTTATATTGCATTTTGGTCATTCTGCAGCCTTATGACATCATCAGGGTTCATTATTGCTTGAGATAGTTTTGTGTCATCAGCGTAGCTTGTGACAATGGCTGTCCGTGTGACCGTGGACATATCCAGAAGGCCTAATATGAACAGTAGTGTCCCAGGACAGTTCCTTGTGGAACACCACTCAATATTTGTGTTTCCCTAGATAATTCACCATTGGCTGCAACTGTCTGACTTCTACCATTCCGGAAGTCATGAAGCCACATCTTCCTCTTAAATGTCAACGTAGGTAATGGATGCAGTCTTTTTCTGTATATATATATATATATATATATATATATATATATATATATATACAGATCTTTTTCTATTATGAGGTTTTTCACGCTAACTACTTGATAATTTCTTATGAAGATTTTATCATATTTTTAAATTATAAATTTCACCGGAGTATATTCAATACTGAATTTTTATTCCGAATAAGCACGTTGTTACCGAAATGCAATTCGAAAAAGCCCGCCATTTACATTGATGTATAAAGGGTGAACAGTTCTATATACTACGGTGGATCCGATGGTTGTTCATCTGGTATGTTGATTTTGTTCATTCATTATAAATCTTGAATCATGCTTGCACCGATGAGTAAAGGGCGCAACCACTGCGCTGATTATGAAATCACTGGTGATCTGCAGCTTAATTCTGTTTTTAAATGACTTGCTTCGAGACTTGTAAATCGGTACGATATGTTTATTTTGGTAGTTTTGACTTTAAGAGTCCCTCCTAGCGTGCGGTATTTATGTGTAATAATGCTCTCTCTATATATATATATATATATATATATATATATATATATATATATATATATATACACTAGTTTAAAATCCGCGTTCTGTGCGGATTTTACACTAGCTCCTGCTGGATTTTCAGTCCAAAACTAAAGAAAGAAATAATAATAAAGCATTTACTGGTATTCTACCATCTCAGATTTATTTCACAGAGTATCACATTTGGAGGATTTTGCATGATTGTGATATTTGGAGATTACTGTAAAGCAGGAGGATAAAGAATATATATATATTTACCATTTGGTTTGATTACGAAGAGATAATTGCAATTTCCAACTCTGGAACAACCAACATATAGATGACCATCGGAAAGTACTGCTGCATAAGGTAAGTCTAACAATTTTGAGCGATTGACCTTCACTCTTGTTAACTGACATTACAAAACTGACTCTTACTGGAAATTGGAAACTCTTGAATTTAAAGGGCATGTCTGCCGGAATCAGTGGAATTCTTGTAACAAATAATTTTTTTATTCAGTGAAGATTGTTGCTTCCAGAATTGTGGAATCGTTTGCCTGACAATCAGATTTCTCAAACGTATGACTGAAGCTCTTTCAATGTCAGTTTGTGAGAAGGCATTACAGGAGGATCCAAAGAGTTAAGAAAATCAGTAGTTACTATTATAGAAGATATATATATTTAATAAAGTGAAGTTGTAAGGTACCGCACGAGTGGAAATATATATGAATGAAGGTTTGAAAATGCAATTTTAAAGATGTGTAGTCACTTGTCCGGTTTCACTTTTTTAGAAAAAGATTGTCAAAAGTAAAATGTGAAGCTTTGTATAAGCTTTGTTGTGTTAAGTACTGGTTGTCACAAAAGTATTAAAATATTATTCTTTGATAATGATAATAAAATGCTAAAAACGGTTTACAAAGTAATATCTGAGAATATATTAAACAAAAAGTTCAATTAAAATATTAGGAGTTCAATAAAAGATCATGTTTGTTTCGAAGTATCTATATACATACACAGAAAAAGTATTAGGAGTTCAATAAAAATCATATTTGGTAGTATATATATACATAGAAGGAGATATATTTAGGAGTTTACAAAAATTTGAAATGAACAGACCTGTTTTAGTATTTTTTATTTTGTGTGAAGCTAAGGGTTGTTTGCTATTTTAAGGGACAGTGTGGGAGGTTGGTTAGGGTGGGGGTAGGAAGAGCTATGTGGAATTGAAAGGATTTTGTGTTTCTGGGCTAGCCTGTCATGGTTCAGTGGTTTTTGGGACTGGTCTTAAAGGTCAGAATGGTGTGTGTGCCTCTGTGTATGTCTCTATGTGTGTGTGTGTATATACGTGTGTTTGTGTTTTTGTGTGTAGGCCATTTTTGATTGGTCCCAGAGTTTATTGTGGTGTGTGTAAATGTGTCTGTCTGTGTTTTATATTTGGTAGGATGGTGTGTGTATATGTGTGCACGTTTGTATGCGTGTATGTGCGTGATTAATATTTGTTAGGGTGATGATACTAACAATTATAAGTATTCTAGAGGCCTCAAAATAATAAATTTGCTAAATTTATTTGCAAAATATTCAAAAACATTGCTAGAGTTAAACTAATCTCAAAATCATTTTAAAGATATTCAATGATTCTAACTAGTAGAAAAAAAATATATTTGAACAAGAAGTAAATTTAGAAAAAACAAGTAAATTTTATTGTGAAGTGAACAAAATGTTGCAAACCCAGTGAAGGTACTAAAATATTTAAATGACATTTATCTAAGTAATGAGCTTTTTTTATTTAGGTGAAAGGAAAAGTTTCAAACAGTTTGTGTTTGCTTCAAGTACTTTGATCATCTTACATTTTGTTTATTAATTAAAAGTTTATTTGGCTTTGATGCCTAAATCTTAAATAGACTTCTTAACACATTCCATTTTTTAAAGAAATGACCAGCAAAGTCACACTTTCAAGCTTGGTTTATTTCTAATAAAGAATTCATTACGTTAGTCGCAATTAAAAGAGTGATGGGTGTAAACAACAAATGAAAAACATGAAAGTTATTTAGCAACAAAATAATATAAATTTCGTTAAATTTAACCTTTGAAATGTCAACACAAGAATTTGAAATCCAAGAACAACATCAAAGATAAATAAAATTTTAAATCAAAATTTTTTTTTTTAAATTAGTAAAAATCATAAAATGAAAAATTGTCGCTTTATATCATGAATGTCTTTTGCTTTCCGTTCACAAGTATAAATGTTTGGCTATCAAAGAGATTTGAAGAACCTAATATCATTTTTAAGAATTAACCAAATATTGTTTCAGATATGACAGGGAGTTTAAGTGTTGCTTCAGTTTTCTTTCATTCTTTCTTTCTTTCTTTATTTAATTACTTTTGCTATTTTTTTCCCTTTCGATTGGTTGTTTCTTTAATTCTGTAGAGTTTTGTCATATTCTTAATTTTCAGTTTAGCAAAATATTATCTCAACAAGAAAAAAGATATTAAAAAATATATGAAATATTTAAAATTTTTTAAAAAATGTTATTCAACAGGATATTGATAATATTAAAATACTTGTAAGGAATTTAATTTCCAAAGCTGTCAACGGCAAAAACAACAACAAAGAGTAATAAAAACAACAATAATAATAATAATCTTAATAATCGTAATAATAATTATAATAATAATAATAATAGTGACAACGAAGATGTCTTTGAGCATAATCTTAACAAGAACTACGATGATGACAAACGGCAATGATAATAATAATAACAATAAGAACATCAATAATAATATTATTAATTTCATAATGGTAATAACGTTGATAAGAAGGAGAAACTATAAATGAACAGCAAGGAGTTAGATATTGTTTATAAATTAAATCTAATATAAAGATTATGAACCGGAGAATTCAACTAATATGACATACTAAATGTTATCGCTAATTTTCGAAAAATGAAAACCTCTTCCCCTTTCATTAAATTTTTTTAAAAACTACATAAAACACACATACATACACGCGTGAGTACGCACACACACGCATACATATATATATATATATATATATATATATATATATATATATATATATATATATATATATATATATACATGCATATATATATATATATATATATATATAATATATATATATATATATATATATATATATATATATGTATATTTATATATATATATATATATATAATATATATATATATATATATATATACGTATGTATGTATGTATATACACACATACATATATAAGATAACAAAAGCAGAAAGAAGCAAAAGGACTAAAACACAAATTACACCTGAAATGAGGTGTTAGTAATAAAGTTAAATAAAGAGATAAAAAGATAAGAAAGAGAAAAAAGGAAGGAAAAGAGATAAAGTAAGGAAAGAAAAGGAAGTAAGAGAAGAAAGAAAGAAGCAACTTGGAGGAATGGGTTAGATAATGTGTCGTCTCTCCTTGTACGAATTCCAAAAGACTTTTGTAACCTTTGAAGCAGCTAATTGATTAACTCTTACCACCACCAGTGCTATCTTGCTTGTTACTCGTTTCTCTCTCATTCTCTTAGCATATATATACATACATACATACATATATATATATATATATGCGTTTGTATATACGTATGTATGTATGTAATATATACATGTATATGTAAATGTATGGATATATGTGTGCGTGTATGTACATGTCTACTCCCACTCTCTCCCTCCCTGTCTAGATATCTATCGGTTCATCTATTTGTTTCTCTGTCTGACTGACTGTCTCAAACTTTCTATTAATCACGTAACTTTAATTACCAACGAAGTCACAGACTGAGGGGAAACAGAGTTATTAAAAATGACTAAAATTATTTAAATAAATAAACATAAAATGAATTATTTGTTTTGAAGAGACATGAAGTTAATATATTTTACAGAATGAGAGAGAAGGACAGAGAAACTGAAGGTGAGATCGAGAGAGTGAGAGAGAGTGAAGGAGGAAAGAAATAGATAGAAACGGATACGTCGGTGGGTTTCAAGTTAATTCATCGCTATACTTCAGATCTTATACATTTTGCTGATACCAGAGGTCAGTTTCAACAGAGTTTGAACTCAAAACAGTAAATCAATGAAACTTTAGACGTGATACGAGGTCTGATAAATAAGTAAGCGTACTGCTGCCATAGTAACGAAGTTAAAGCACAAAGAGGAAAGTTGCTTGGCACAGATTGACCATGTGCACTAAGTTTTGATATTCTAGCTCGCTTCCGCTTTTTACAGCAGTGCTCCGAAGTAACATGTGTAACGTGTGTAACGTGTGTAACATGTGATTGTCGTATTGACCATGACAGGGAAAGTTGTCATGGCAATACCTGCAGAAAGGCCTACACAAATTTGCAGAAAGTGTATGGAGAGGAATGTATGAGCTGCCCACAAGTGTATGGAGAGGAGTGCATGAGCTGCACACAAGTGTATGAGTGGTTTAGAGGTTTCCAAGATGGCCGAAAAATGTCGATATTTACAAACATTCTGGGAGACCTACAACCAACAGAACGAACTGAGAAAAACATCGCAGATGTGCGTGCAGCTGTGAGTGGAAACTGTCGAATCTCTATCCGTGAGTTAGCAAAGGATGTGTAGATTAGTCACGGTTCAGTTCAGTTTCTTATCCCTGAAGATTTGGTTATGAGATACGTGTCTGCCAAGTTTGTGCCAAAACTGCTTTTAGCTGACCAAAAATACTCTGGTGCTTCAGTTGCACAAGTTCTTGACTGTGTGAGGAACGATGAAAAGTTATTGAAAATTTTGAGTAGGCCTCTGAGTAGGTATTGCCAAGCTCTTGGTAAAATTTGCTGCAGATTCTCTGCTCAACTTTCTCTGTCATGTTCAATGCAACGAATACACGCTACACACTTTACTTCCAAGCACTGCTGTAAACAGTGGGAGTGAACTAGAACGTTGAAACTTAGTACACATTCGCAAAGAGCTGAAGGTCAATCTGTATCAAGCGTCTTTACTCTGCATGCTTTAGCTTTGTTACTATGACAATAGTACGGATAATACTTATTGATCAGACCATGTAACGTGAATATACTTTCATAGTAATAATTATGAATTTATAAATTATGATGGTATATTCCTATTTAAACCCTGTATGCTGTCACATGATCTTCTGAAAATAGCAACTAAATCGTCTTCATAACAAACGTTGCTGATTTACATAATGAAACATTCATTGGACAATGCAGTTAGACCCAAATATATTAAAACGTGGGATGGCCTTGTTTCAACATCTTTGATCATAAGTCTGCAGATCAGAGTTGGCTGAGTATTACATGATAACAATGACAGCAACAACACTGAATAGCATGAACTAATAAGGAGGCCATAATTATGTGGTTGCTTCACGCAGGGCTAAAAGTATAGAGGCATTTCGTCAGTCTTTACGTTCGCGGTTCAAATTATTCCAAGGTCGGCTGTGTCTTTCATTCTTTCGGGATCGATAAGTGAAATACCAGTTGAACACTGAGGTTAACCTAATCGACTTACATCCCCTCCTCTACTAAAATTGCTGGCTTTTTACCAAAATTTTAAGCCATTATTTTGTGGTACTTTGACCTATTCGAAACAGCATGCAAAAATCTCCATCAAGCCATACTCTACTATCTTAAAACAGTCCTAAATATATAACAAAATTAGTATAGTCACAACTAGTATGTTTCAGGTCATAGGATGTTGACTCCATAAAATTCAGCTCTAGTTCTATATTAAGCTGTTGTTATGTTAATATGTGTAGCGTTTTGTTTTAATTCTTTCGTTTGCTTTTTGGATGCATCTGGAGGAAGGAGCAGCGCGTATATCTTTTATGAGTCCTCCGAGACTAACGATAATGATGCTGTTGGCATTTTGTTTCAATTAAAGCCAAGCGAAATGTTTAGTGACATGTCGTCCGTCTTTGCATTCTGAGTTCAAATCCGTCGAAGTCGACTCCGCCTTTTACCATTTCGAGTTCGATAAAATATGTGCCAGTTTAATACTAGGATCGATATAATTGACTTGCCCCCTCTCCCCCCGAAATTTCTGGCCTCGTTCCAAAATGTTAAACCAATGTTTTGCTTCAATTGCTGGGAGAGTAGGGATGGATTTCCAAAGAAGATGTGGGGTAGAAACACTAGTTATTTTATTATCTAACGGTTTCGACGCAATATGGATGGCGAGAGGAAGAGGGATTAATGTAACGTATTTTTTTCAGGGGAAGTGGCACAAAACTAATAACCCCCCCACACACACACACACAAACAAGAGAAGTTATTAAAGGAATGTCAGAAACGTCACATATAGAAGGAAGCATATCTGTGAAATCGTGGTTGGAGTATATCTGCAGGTAAATTTTTATACAAATCGGTTGAGTGTCTTTCTGTGGATATGGCTTAGAATGCATATATGTGTAGTAGCTGCAGCATTGCTGCAGCACATTTAGTAGAACTACCTTTTACCGTTAAGAATATAGTTGTTATACGAGGAGATAATTTGTAGCAGATTATTAGTGTTGGAAAAAAATACTCACTATGTGAGTTGAGAGCAAGTTCCTTTCGATGGCTTCACGTGAAAGGTAAGAAAGGTTACTTTTAATTTGTTTTCCGTATGGAATGACAAACCAAATAGTTTTACTAGGGTCATGGAATTTATAGAGAGATTTATAGTTGAAGTTATTTTTTTTATTTTTACAGAAAACTATATATTTTTGAATTTACCAAGATTAGGTTTTTGACTAAGGAATTATTATCTAGATTATTACCTATGTAAGAAACATTATTATTATTATTATTATTATTATTATTATTATTATTATTATTATTATTATTATTATTATTATTATTATCATTATTATTATTACTATTATTATTATTTTATTATTATTATTATTATTATTATTATTATTATTATTATTATTATTATTATTATTATTATTATTATTATTATTGCAATTGCTATTAACGTGGTTATTAGAGGTTAAACTAGGATCAAGATGGTTATAATATTTAATTTGCTCCTTGTATCCTACTTTATATAACGACGAATTATACAAGTCAGCATTATTACTGAAAATGTTGACATTAGCGGATAATTTAGAGAGTCTAAGTGAAATGTTTTAACCAGATTTTTGTTGTATTAGTAGGATGGTATGGGAAATACAAAACTCTATTTAAGTTGAGAGTAAGGTGAAGTAAATTAGCTTTTGTTCTATCATCAGCAAGGGTAATACTTAGGCCCATTTTACTAAAGAATTTAACTAGATTATTTTAAACATTTTGTAATTTTTGATTAGAGATATTTTGGAGGTAAAGAATCGTCGTGATACAATCGTCGTGATATAATCAACGGATGATATATGGGAATTAGCCTGCCATTTCGGATAGAATATATATAGCGACCTGGTCAGAAACTCGAGCGGCGTCCCTGGACCACATTGTTATACCAAAGCAATTAGGTTGATCTTTACGATCCCAAAATTTATTATCAAATTTGATAATAAATTCTCTAGCTGCTAAAATAACATTAATTTCATCTCGAGTTAGGCCAGATTTATTATGCGCAAACGATATGGCCTTATTAAGGATGATGAGATTAATAGAGGAATAACTACAAACTGGATAAACTTAGTGCTTAGTTTATTATCAATAGCATTGAACCAGTCCAAAACCTGGATTGAATTAGACCATAAACTAAGTTTAGGGTTTTTCCTTAAAGAAAGAATATACTTATTAAGAAAATTTTTGCTAAGTATACCGATATCAGAGCTGGAAGGACAGATAAGAGGGAGAGTTGGGTTAATAAGGATATTACACCGCCCTCCAATGAACAAAATTCTTAATTAGTAAATTGTTCAAATCTAAAAATAATCCTTCTCCTAACCCAAGATTAAAACTGTTTGAAATTCACCTCTAGTCTATTGTTAAGAATGTTAAATTCCATCGTTCCTCCTTAAGGAATAAACATCTGAGATATCTTCCTAATATTACCAAGTAAATAAACAGCATGGAAGGTCTACTCGTCCAGTCTAATAAAATCAGCAAACTGTATTACTTAAGCACGGATTATTACCTAAAATTACTCAGGAAGGAAATACAAAAAGTATACAAAACTACCGGTAAAAATGCTAATAGGAAAGCTAACATGGAAGCTAAGTAAATATAGGAAAAATATAACTTACAAATGAAGACTGAACATTCAAATCCAAAGCAACCCCGATTTATTTCAAAGAACCACAGGCCTAACTTCTTCAATAACACAATTTCCCGTCTTATATATCCTTCTAATTCTGAGATAAGCAAAAATATTCCTTGGTTAGTAATTTCTTAGGCGCTTATGTGATATTTGGCTACCCTGGTAACTAATCTCTAATGGACTTTCTTATCTTCCATTTTAAAGGGTTACAGAATTAATACAGGTTATAGGAACATAAATCTTCTTCCACGAAATGATAGCTTCAACTGTGCTCTAAATGGAGGTGTAGTCAAATCTTATTTTATGGATTCAACTACGTTCTAAGATAAGTCGAAATGCAAGCTACGATAAATCGGCACGAACTTTTCGGACAACCCAATACTTTCCATTTATGTAACTGTCTTAATCTCGTGAATTTTCCTTTAAATAAAGTATGCTTTCAAAATGAATTGGCTATTGCATAGAAGTATTTAAAACAAAATATTCAATGAACGATTTAAACAACATCGATATTCCTTTAAAAAAATTCGGAATGAAGTATAACGGAATTTTATCGAAATGTGATTTTGTTGAGAACTACAAAGTTGTTAGGAATATATTAAAAGATGTTAACTTTATAAAGTTGGCAATGATATTCGTGATATTCTCGTGGCAAGTGAGAATGCTTTTTCATGAAGATTTCATATGGAACAAAAACATTCTGAATTTATATATTTTGTCATCATAAATCAAAATATTCATTAAAATAATTTCAATTATTTAATGGCAAAGAAAGAAGAGATGAATAGACGCCTAACAATCATCACTTTCGAAAATAATCAAAAACTTTTCTTCAGTTAACGTGGATAAAAAATTTATTATATTTGTTGTCATTTATCAAAGAGACAATCAAAAGAAAAACTGGTAGCCTTATACAATAACGTCCCGACTGTATCAAACGTTTTATGTTGTTAACATATTTATTCAACTTTATGTTTTATAGTTTATGCCATCTATAGATAAAAATCATCTCATTTATTTCACTGATTACGTTAAACTAATAGATACAATCTATGCAATCTCAGCTTAAAATAAAATCTATAACTTACGTTATATCATTCTATTATGTTCTTTACTCCTCTGAATGTTTCACACTGTTTTGTATCTCTACCACAGACAGAAGACTGGCAAAATGATAGATAGAAATACAGACAAATTGATAGATACGAATACAGATCAATTGAACAACTACAAGGATAGCTAGATGAATAGATAGATAGATAGATAGATAGATAGATAGATAGATAGATAGATAGATAGATAGATAGATAGATAGATAGACAGACAGACAGGCAGACAGAGAGTTAAAGCAGCACAAACAACATATCTTACACTATGTAGTTATTAGTATTTTGTAGCCATAATTATATAACATCAGACTAAGCCATTTATTAGCTATATTTCGAAAGTATGAACTATTTCCTATTCCATTTGCTATATAACCCTTAAATGGTAGAATGAGTATATTGACGATGCATTTGTAGCTTAAGTTGATAGTATGCCTACCAAAGACTTTCTCGGTCGCTAGGGAGGTATTTATCCATCAAAATTGGAAGCTTTTTGTGACATAAAGTATAGTATCGATTTCACATATAAAATTATCACATCTTTCTATAATATATGTATGTTTGTGAGTATTTGTATCCTCTTGGTTTCATATTACATAATAATTTTATGCAAGCGTCAGCATCGTATAAACAGTCTCATTCGTGTCCAGATATCCAAGAAAAATTTACTCAGGAGGAAATATAAACTTACTTGGAAACAAGTGAAGAGTGATAGCAGACGGGTAACCCAAGGGCAGAAAATCTGTCTTACCCGATTCAGTTTGGTCACGTCGAGAATGAGAATGAAGACATTACAATGATGATGAGGAGGAATAGGTGAATGAATTGATGATGATGATGATGATGGTACATACATACATACACACATATGTATATACATATATATATATACATGTATATATTTATCATCATCATTATATATATGTATATATATATAATGAGGATGATAATGATGATGATGATGATGATAATAATAATAATAATAATAATAATAATAATAATAATAATAATAATAATAATAATAATAATAATAATAATAATAATAATAATAATAATAATAATAATAATAATAATAATAATAATAATAACCGATGGTGGAAAAGAAGAATACAGGCAGGGTTAGATTTGCTCTCGAAGGACATTTCTGTGTTAGACCGAAAAGAGAAGGAGGAGCTTAAAAGCGAACAGAAGTAAAGGTCATTGAACAGGAAGAATGATATTGAAAGAAAGGGCCTGAAATTCGCAATGGAGGAAATGAAATAGCGCCTCGTTGAAAAGAAAGCAAAGATGGTAAGATACGACCAAAGAATGAAGGGTTACCAGCAGAATAGGTTATTCAGAGTAGATTAGAAGTGATTCTACAAAGAAATAAATGGAGAGTGTACAAAGGAAAAGTTGATACCGGATAACATTGAAAGTCAAAGGTTTTGGAGTGATATCTGGAGCAAAGACAAGGAGTAAAAGAAGGATGCTGAATGGTTGCAAGAACTGAAACAAACAGTAATCTGTCCAAAACAAGCAGAACTTGTTATTTCAGTTAGGGAAGTGAAGGAAATCAGCAAAAAAAGGGTAACCGGAAGGCCTCAGGACCAGATGGATTTCAAGGCTACTGGATCAAAAGATTATATGAATGTCATGCGCGAACAGCTGCACAACCGTACATCTTGTTAAATGCCGATCAAGTAACACTAGAGTGGCTGACAATGGGTAGGACAGTGCTGTGCTTGGAAAACATTAAAAATGGGAATACGGTAGACAATTATCCTGCTTGCCACTTTAAGTTAATGTAATTATGTATATATAATCAAGATATGCTTGGCCTGAAAGGCAACCGGCTGTATACAACTCGCCTGGATTTTTACAGCCTCTAAGGTTCCACCCGCTATGAAACATGTACCCCAGAGCTTACATACTCCATTCAGTAACTCTTGTATTCTTATTCGCACTCCCGGTAACCCAGGTCACCTCCCGTGGATTATAAAGAAAAAAACTCTTTTTTCAGCTTATCGTTCTTCGATACGAAAAAATCCAAAAGCTTTCGTCTCAATAAACCACTATTGTCATCTTCAACACCCCCATGAAATTGACCATGCATTCTTTTCCTCCTTCCAAGTCCAAGTTAATGGTTCGCTGTCCGACGTCTCCAGTGCGAGCAGTGGCGTGCCTCAAGGTTCAGTGCTTGGGTCCTTATTGTTTTTAGTCTTCATAAATGACTTGCCCGACGACCTCACGCAACACACTCTTCTATTTGCCGACGATGTCAAACTGGTCGCTCCTCGCGGTGATATAGATGATCTTCGTCGATGCCTCCACCAAGTTTGGAGATGGTCTAACGAATGGGACCTGTGTCTGAACGTGTCAAAGTGCTGTCATCTGCCTGTTGGGTCTTCTCCTGCAACTCAACTTGATTTCGAGCCGGGTCGTCAGCTGCTGGAGAGGACCGACCAGGTGAAGGACCTGGGTATCTTGGTGGATTCTTCCTTTTCGCCTTCGGCCCAGTGCGTCCATGCTGCCAACAAAGCACGCGGAGTTCTGTTTTTGATTCGACGGTCTTTCGGAATGGTCACAGCAGCCATATTCCTACCGCTCTATGTCACGCTGGTGAGACCCATATTGGAGTACGGGATTCAAGCTTCTTCTCCTTCTCAAAGACACACAGCATCTCGAACGAGTCCAGAAGCTGGCTACCCACATGGTTCTTGGTCTCAAGCATTTGTCTTATGAAGAAAGGCTGAAGACGCTCGACCTTTATTCTCTAGAAAAACGATGACGTCGTGGAGATCTCATTCTTGCTCACAACATCATAAGCGGAAAGTGTAACCTCTAGAAAGAGCTGTTCTTCACTTCTGCTCCAGAGCGTAGGCTGTGGGGTCACTCCGAAAAGCTCTATCTGCGACGATTTCATCTCAATCGAAGGAGGGGGCTTTCTCCGTCCGGGTTGCGGATCCGTAGAATAAGCGCCGGACGAGATAGTGAAGATGCCGACGACCGCTCGGTTCAAAGTCTCTCTTGACCAGTAATGGCCTGAACTCTTTGCATGAACACCCCTGTACATAACACCATGTCCCTCTACATGGCCTTGCTTTTTGCTTTTTGAGCCAAAAAATTAACTTAACCTAACTTAACTTTATCCACCTATTTACAGTTTCATTTGTTTTCAATTTCTTGTATAGTGCTTTATCTTTGCAATCTTTCATCCTACACAAGTCTGACCTTCTTTCTTTTAATAATAGCTGTTCTGTAGCATTTTTTACATACTATGCTATGTTGTTCTCTTCTCCTCTAATACTGTGTTTGAATCCAACAAGTCCTCTTCCCCCTCGTTTTCTTGGTACATATAGTCTGTCTGTGTCACTTTTTGGGTGGAGTGTCTCATATCTAGTTAGCAACCCCTCTATCCCTCTGTCTAAGCTGTTTAGTTCGTCTACTCTCTATGCGATTATTCCTGCTAAGGATTGAAACCGCCCAGGTGTTGATAACTTCGATCTTTTTCCGTCCATTGAATTTCGACTTAAGGATCAGTCTCAGTCTGCGCAATTACTCCACCTTAAATGTTTCTGTCATTTCTTTCTCCATCAATTTATCCATTTCCAAAATTGTTTTTATGTGTAGTAGTAGCAGTGGTTGCAGTAACAGCAATAGTAGCAGCGGTGGGGGTAGTGATAATGGTGGGAGTTTGGCCTCAGATTCCTGTGCTATCATAATAGTAGTATTTGTAGTATTATTGTAGTGTTAGTAGTATTTAGTATTAGCAGCTGCAGCTTATTATTATTCTTATTTTTATCATTATTTCCATCACCACCACTACCATTGTTTGAGCAAATAGTTGAGTAGCAGTTTGGTGAATAGATCATAATCTACAGGTCTATAAATAGATTCGGCAGATGGTGGGGAGATCAGCCATAAAGACAAAGGAATCTTCGCACCCTCTAGGTCAGCAGATGTCAAATGTGTTTACTACTGTCAGTGGCCACTGAGAGCGCTACCTTGAAAAGAAGCAATTCAACCTGTTCTATTTGCAATTACTGGTAGAATAAAAAACAATAATATATATACATACACACACAAACACACACACATACTGATATTCACGTCGTTGATTTTGAAATTCTGAATTCAATTGTGTTGCAATTAATGTTGTTTTTACGTACTTGGGTAATATATGAAAGCTTTTAAGTTTTCTTGACATGTTAATTTATCTGCGTTTGTCGTTGTTCATTTGTCTGCGTTTGTCGCTATCGGTAGTGTCGTCAATTCTGGACTTCATATAATTGGTACTTAACACCTGTTCCTGAGCTGTGCATATGAGTACTTCTGTCTGTATCTTTAGGTTACTCTTCCTCATCCATAGCCACCGGTCCTCTGTATCTCTTTTTTTTGTTCATTTCTTGTTTAAACTTTTGTTTAGTTACACAATTTTCAGTTTAAATGACACCAGCCTTCGTCTGTTTCAATAGTGGCTCCATGGCATTTTTATATACCATTCTAGGCTGTTTTCCTCTCCTTCGACACCGTCCTGGCAACTGATCAATCCTCTCCCACCTTTTTTTCTGGACAAGTACAGCCTACCGGTGTCACTCTTAGGGTGGAAGGCTTTAGTTAGTACCCCAGGTTCCTTTTCCTGAGTACCAATGTCAGGGGTATCATGCAAAGAACGAAAAGCAACAGAGATAGGCTGTTACCCAGGAAAATCCCTCTTTTGATACCCAGGGTGCCCAGGATTTTTCTGTAAGATGTCAGTTCAGTTTTCTATCCCACCATAGTTCTCTTCAGGAAACACATTATATTCCTTGCAATTCCAAACAGTTTTAAGCATTCGATGATCCACGAATGTAGATCATACCATAAGCTTTGCGCTAGTCAATCCAGGCCATTACCAGGTTTGTTCTCCCTCGTTTATAATATTGCATTACCATTTTGTCTATCAATAGTTTATCTTTGGTATTTCTTCATCTCCTTCTACACCCTTTTTGTTCAAGAAATTTATACTATTCTTCTGCAATTCCTTCTTTCAGTAACTTCCACATTAACGGGAGGCTGGAATTTTGTCTATAATTGTCAGCAACATTACCTTTTGATGCATCCTTCAGGTGCGACACCGTTCATCCTTTTGTCAACCAGTCCGGGATTTCATCTTCTCCGTTGATCAGTGCATTAAATTGTTCTGCGATCAATTTATGGCAACTAATGAACTCTTTTATTCCAAATCCCTGTACACCATCAAGTCCTACTGCTTTTCAGTTGCTTATCTTTTTACTCATATTTCTGATACAGTTTTCTATGAAGTAGATAATCTCTTGCTGGGTATAAGAAGCTGCTTTCTTCAGGCTGCAGAGCCATTCAGCTGTAGTATTGTTGCTCTTGATCACTCCCTATCTTACCCAAAAAAAGTCGACTTTCATCAACATCAAGGACTGATCTTCCACGATTTTTATCGACATTAATCACTTGATAAAATCTTTCTTGGTCTTTTAATGTTTTGCTGGTATTGCTTAATCTGTTGTTCAAACCTATACAGTCTTGCTTTGTTTTTTTTTTGCATATATGCGCTGCTTTAGCTCTTCAATTACAACATTCAGGCCTTTTGTGTCTCCACCATACCGCTTCCTAACTTTTTCGAATTTCCATCCATTAATAAGTTCTCCATTTCTTTCCTAACAAGTATTGACACTACACTGTTCAAGGAGTTTATATCTTCAGAAATTTTCCTTTTCCACCACAGCTGTTTATTTCCTCCTCTATCAGTCGCTGTTCTATTCTCAGCCTCATCCTACTAACAGCCTTGAAAAGATTATTTATTTGTGTGGTGTTCTTTGTTTCAGTATATCTCAGTACAATATTGACTTTATTTATCTCTTTATTTAGTCTCGATTGTTTAGCCTTCTTAAAGTCGCACATAAATTCTGTCCCTTCTGTATTTAATAGATCCAAATTTCTGTCTATTATTAATCGATCTTCATTATTTGCGTAGTCACTGATCTCAGTTCTTTCACAATTCACGGTATTATATTCTTATGAACAATTGTCTATCTCTTCCACTATAACACTTTCGTATCTCGCATGCCCAGCATCACCCGATATCATTCTCTTAATAGCTTCTAGCTTCAATTCTGTTAACCATTCATTCTTTCATATTGCTCTTGCTCGGTCAAATAATCTCTGTTCAGCAATTTCGAACAAGTCCATTGCCTTCCATTCACTGTGAATTCGTTTTCTGTACCCTCTGACAGGCACGCCATTCGCATCCAGTGGGGGTACTCCGGTAGTAACACTCCATAACCATCATGTTCACTTGTTTACTCCATCTATGTCTTGTAGCATGGTTATCAGTTGCTGGATTACGACCGGACCCACCCTGTTGCACAGTGGGGTGCCTGCCGGGTGCGGTACCTTAACCATTGGTTCCAGTCCCGTTCACACCGATATCGTCATTTATTTTGCTTGGCATTTTCACTCACAAATGATGTGTTTTTTTGGGGTACTACCAACCGGTATTTTTATTGTGACACCAACTCTGTCAAGGTAGTCCGCCAAAGTAGCAGGGTCCTTGTTCCCCTGGTTTTATACTCAGAGTGTTCCTTCTCTTAGGCTGCTTACCACCAAAGGATAACGAGTACAGCCTACAGTACTGGTTATTTGAAGGCGCCAGATACTCGCCTTTTCTCACACTTCTGTTGGTTTGGCTCGAGGGCGGCGAGCTGGCAGAAACGTTAGCACGCCGGATGAAATGCTTAGCGGTATTTCGTCTGTCGTTCAAATTCCGCCGAGGTCGACTTTGCCTTTCATCCTCTCGGGGTCGACAAATAAAGTACCAGTTTCGCACTGGGTCGATGTAATCGACTTGATCCCTTTGTCTGTCCTTGTTTGTCCCCTCTATGTTTAGCCCCTTGTGGGTAGTAAAGAAATATTCTGTTGCTTTGGTGAAGGAGTCAACCAAGACTGCAGAGCTCTTACTACCCATAAGTTGGGCCTGTTCCCTTCGCATTTCTGTGTATTGGGGGCCACGATCCCGATTCTCAATAGGAGATAGGTGTGCGTCAGTTGGTCCCGTATCTTCATCCAAATATTGCTCCGGAGTTAAGTCCCGGTTCGCGGTTCATTCGCCTTCTTCCTAAGCACGGAGCCATTGGGCACTGGCAGGTTGTCACCGCTGTGGCTAAGGTGTATTATCTACTCCAGTTTTTAAATCACAGTGACCCTTCTCTTAGACAGACTGCCAACCAAGGCCCACGAGTCTGTCTACCCGTTTTTTGGAATGACCGTTGACTTTTTAACTTCCTCTACTTTTTGCCGGGTTTAGATTTTAATCCTGCAGGGTGTCGGAAATCCACCCTCCTCACCAAGCAAGCTTAGTGGTGTTGTCGGTTTAGTCTTCTTCTTCTTCTTCTTCTTCTTTCTTCTTCTTCTTATTATTATTATTATTATTATTATTATTATTATTATTATTATTATTATTATTATTATTATTATTATTATTATCATTATCATTATTATTATCATTATTATTATTATTATTATTATTATTATTATTATTATTGTTATTATTATACATGAAAGACGGAGTGTTAGTGAAACACATCGTCGGCTGGACAGCAAAATGAGAGGCTATTCTGGTACGAGGTTATAATGTGAATTGACAGCAAATACTTGATGGAAAAGTTAGCATATACTGACGGTCGACAGTAGTATTATGCGTCTGTAGTTGAGAAAGTTCACAAATGACATAAGAAGAAATGATGATGATGAATCAGAATATAAGACTTACAAATGAAGTGTCAAAGGATCAAATTAAAGAGTGACAAACTGTATTAGACACATCTAAGTTGTGCATTGGGAAATAGATGCTATAATAGGCGTCGTTATTGCTTCAGATGATGATGATGATGACGACGACGACGAAGTTGATGATATTTGGATAAATCCGGTTAAATATATTTACGGTCTCTTTATTATTCAGACTCAATTCTTCTTCATTATCCTAAGTTTACATGGACTCTAAACAGTTCTACCCACGTTTACTTATTCAACTATCTGTTTTCCTGCACTGAGAACATATATTCTAGTTCACCTCAAACTGATATTTTTGTCTTTATAGACATTAATGACCATAACCCCTATTTGTGTTCACCTGCTTCACATAAAAATAATCTCGGTATATAACTTGACTGTTGCTATAGAAACTAAATTTTAGAAAATTCATTTGTCCTGTTTTTCGTCGTTTTTTCTAACGTTTATGTCGTTAGATCTTGCTTGGTTTTCAAGGAAAAACTCCTATATCCAAACGGCTTCAAAAGCATCAGTGGATGCGCAACGGCCCAGTGGTTAGGGCAGCGGACTCGCGGTCGTAAGAACGCGGCTTCGATTCCCAGACCGGGCATTGTGAGTGTTTATTGAGTAAAAATACCTAAGCTCCACGAGGCTCCAGCGGGTGGGGGGTGAACCCCGTTGTACTCTTTCACCACAACTTTTTATCACTCTTTCTTCCTACTTCTACCACAAAGCAGAGGAACCATGGTGCAACCCACTATGGTGTGGTAAAACTTTCAGATCCTAGTCTAGATCGCGAATCCTCTGTACTTCAGGATGGTTCAGCTCTCCACCCGTTAAAAACCACCGTTTATGGAACTAGGATAACAACGTAGCTTTCGCGCCAGAGCAACTGCCAGTCAACCACGTGTGATGGGTGGACCTTCAAGTTGCCACACGCATTGTTAGTAGCTTGGAGTAGGCTCGAATTAGAGATTATTCTTTGCGACTAATGGCATGAATCCTGATTGGAAAAAGAGGAAAAAGAAAAAGAAGAAGAAGAAGAAGAAGAAGAAGAAGACGAAGAAGAAGAAGAAGAAGACGAAGAAGAAGAAGAAGAAGAAGACAGCAGCATCCACATAGTCTCGTACAAGCCATCTCACAGAACAAACACAACACATGCACCTCCATACACACACATAAACACACATACACAGAGTTGTGTAACATAGAGCTTCTTTCCTGTTTCTATCTAGAAAATCGACTCACAAGTGGACTCCGGCCAGTAGAAGAAGTCACTTAGTCAAGATGCCGAGCAGTGAGGCTGAATGTGAAACTAAATGGTTGAAAAACAAACTTCTCAAACCGCTCAGTTTTGTCAGAATGGTAGAACTACTATTTTACTCTTTTACTCTTTTACTTGTTTCAGTCATTTGACTACGGCCATGCTGGAGCACCGCCTTTAGTCGAGCAAATCGACCCCGGGACTTATTCTTTGTAAGCCCAGTACTTATTCTATCGGTCTCTTTTGCCGAACCGCTATGTGACGGGGACGTAAACACACCAGCATCGGTTATCAGGCAATGCTAGGGGGACAAACATAGACACACAAACATACACACAAATACATATATATATATATATATATAATATATATATATATATATATATATACATATATACGACAGGCTTCTTTCAGTTTCCGTCTACCAAATCCACTCACAAGGCATTGGTCGGCCCGGGGCTATAGCAGAAGACACTTACCCAAGGTGCCACGCAGTGGGACTGAACCCGGAACCATGTGGTTGGTAAGCAAGCTACTTACCACACAGCCACTCCTGCGCCTATACTGATGACGTATTGGATCAAACTGTTGCTACACAAACCGTTTCTTAGAAAGTCTCCTAAGTTCACTTCCTTGATTGGCACTGACTCACAAATGTGCTGTTTCTTCTATCATTCGTACAATAACTTCTCTGAACCAGCAAGCTATGCAAGACTTCCACCCTTGCTTTACTTAATACAATGGCCATGCTTCCCGCATCTTTCATTTTCTCACGTTTCAGTGCCTCTCTTTCAAACTTTGTAATGAATATTCTTAAATCAATCCATTCCAGAACTATTTCTCTCGATTGCTCTTCTGTGTTCACTACAGAAATGAGTCCGGGAGACCCTGAAAATTCTATGGCCGCTTTCATTGTACTGAATATTCAGAAAGTATTATGGACGAAAATATTCTGTAAATATAGGCGCAGGAGTGGCTGTGTGGTAAGTAGCTTACTTACCAACCACAATGGTTCCGGGTTCAGTACCACTGTGTGGCACCTTGGGCAATGGTCTTCTACTATAGCCTCGGACCGACCAAAGCCTTGTGAGTGGATTTGGTAGACGGAAACTGAAAGAAGCCCATCGTATATATGTATATATATGTGTGTATGTGTGTATATGTTTGTGTGTCTGTGTTTGCTCCCACCCCACCCCAAGACCGCTTGACAACCGATGCTGGTGTGCTTACGTACCCGTAACTCAGCGGTTCGGCAAAAGACACCGATGGAATAAGTACTAGGCTTACAAAGGATAAGTCCAGGGGTCGATTTGCTCGACTAAAGGCGGTGCTCCAGCATGGCCGCAGTCAAATGACTGAAACAAGTAAAAGAGTAAAAGAGTATGATAATATTCACGGGAGATAATTTCTTCATTTGAGAAAGGTTGATTCTATTATTTTGAGCCATACACTTTCGATCAATTATGAAGATGTCTATTTTTTTATGCAAATGGCAAGTGCAGATTGACCAAGCGAGAAACACTAATCACCGCGATATAAATGTGACATATCTCCATAATAGCTTTGTTTTTCTGTGGCAAAGAGTAAAATATTTGCTCACTTTGTGTAGTCTGGTCATTGAGTCGAGTTAGTTTTAACCAAGTACAAAAACATGTGTGTGTGTGTGTATGTGTGTGTATAATACAATTATGCAAAGTTATTCATGTATAATTGTTCTTTATGGAAATACACTGCATGTTTCATTACCTAGAGGATCTCATGTATCAATCATATCACATATACGAATGATATTGACTTATCAGTTGACAGCTGAACCTACCCCACCTTGCCACATCGTGACAATCTCTTCTTCTCATACTTCTCTCTCTTCCTTCGGCATTCATTCGCATTTTCAATTTCCATTTTCATTCTCACATTCACAATGTAAAATATCGATCAATAGAGTGAGTGAGCGAGCGAGAGAGAGAGAGAGAGAGAGAGAGAGTGAAAGAGAGAGAGAAAGAGAGTGAGTGAGTGAGTGAGTGAGTAAGTGAGTGAGTGAGTGAGTGAATGAGTGAGTAAAAGAGAGAGAGAGAGAGAAGAGATATATTGAAAGAGAAAGTGGAGGGTAGAGGGTAGAGTGACTGCTATTGAGGAAGAAAGACAGAAATATACAGAAAAAGACAGAGACAGAGAGAGAAAGAGAGAGAGAGAGAAAGAAATAGACAGAAAAAGACAGAGAGAGAGAGAGAGAGAAATAGACAGAAAAAGGCAGAGAGAGAGAGAGAGGAGAGAGAGAGAGAGAGAGATCAGTAGGCAAATACATAGACAAACACACAAACACGAGTCAGACAAACGGACAGATAGCTTACTATGCTTCTTTTTTTTCTTTTTACTAATGCTTTGTCCAGCATTACATTAAGATTTTTTCTGTTTAAAGAGCGAAAGAAAGCAAAGCAATGCAAAAATAAATCCATAAATACCTTTATTTCTCCACACCACTGCCACCATTTCCACCACCAATGAAAACAATAACAGAAACAAAGATAAAATGTAATGAACAAAAATGTCGTTATACTTCTGGAGACATAGTTGGATAAGAAGAAGAAGAAGAAGAGAAAAAGGAAAAGAGAAAAATAAAATATTGGAGATATTTCGTTCCATTGCTTCTTGTAATAACTATTGGCCGATAAGACTTGTCCTCTCCGTTTTTCATAGTTTGTTCAATGGAGCGTTAATTGTAAGCAAAAGCTGGAAGGCTTCAAGTTGGATTTCTGTAACCCGCAACTTACCAACAACTCACCCTGTCTCATCGTCCCGGCTGAAACAAAAACAAAACGAAAACAAATAAAATAAAATGAAAGAAACGAACGAAATCGAAAGGAGAAAAAGAGAAAGAAAAAGAACGAGATAATGATGAAGATGATGATGAAGGTGAAGATAGAAATGTTGAACAAAAATAAAGGAAGATAGAAGGCTATGTTATCTTTTCGTGGAGGTCTTTTAGATATCTCTATTCTGAAGCTGGCTCTGCCATAACAAGAG
This sequence comes from Octopus sinensis, assembly GCF_006345805.1. Classification (NCBI taxonomy): domain Eukaryota; kingdom Metazoa; phylum Mollusca; class Cephalopoda; order Octopoda; family Octopodidae; genus Octopus; species Octopus sinensis. The sequence continues at coordinate 97,225,900 of NC_043004.1, read as the reverse complement.
GAATTCTTATCACATAGTTAAAATATCTATATAAATGTACACTTCTATGTATGTACATATATAAATAAAAAAAAGTATATATACAATATATATACATATATGCATATATGTATATAACATATATACATATATGTATATATTTAATATTCATGTGTATGTATTAAGCTATTCCATGTATGCAATAATATATGTATTTATATATATTTATATGTATGTACGTGTCAAATGTATTTATATTTTGTGTGTATGTGTGTGTGTGTGTGTGCGTGCGTGTGTTTGTATAAGCATGCCCACATATCTTTTATAATGAAATCGTGCAAAAGAATATCACAAAATATACATATATCAAAATAAGTATGTGGTTTTTCACACACACATACACAAATGCACACACACACACATATATATATGCGATAAGTTATATGCTACTCATACATGCAAATACTTTCATATAAATACATATGCAATTCTGATATGCAATATCTCTACTTAAATTCCTCACCATTGCACACACGTAAATACGGATGCCCTCACCTATACATGCATATAAACTGCCACAACAGCAACATTATGCATAGAATATATATTATCACCGGTTTTCAAAATATCCTCTAGCTTATCAAGATGAAAACTATCTTTTGATACAATTCGTAATATTAAACAGCACTTTTTTTGTTTTTGTCTTTATATCTTCCTCTCATTATTTTTGTGTGTTTCTCCTTTTTCTTAATCTACTTATTATTATTTTTTTCTGAAAAACATGTAGAATAAAAATAGATTGTCCTCATTTGCCATTCCAGTTCTTTTACTGTCTGTCGTTTTAGAAAGAGTTATTTTATCAGTTTCTCTTTTTACCTCTATCTATTTTCGTTTCTATTCTTATTTTATTGACACCCATCTTAGAATCAAAGCATATACATTAAGCTGATGATGGGACAAGTTTTGGTGACGATGGTAATAGTTTCAGATAAATGCTATTTAGAAAATAAAGCGAGATTGTAAATCTTTTAATGTCCACCTGTATATGTGTCTGCATTAGTGTGTCTATACATCAGGTTCTTGGTGGTAGATTTCATCCGTCACCGACTTTAAACCTCCACCTCGTCATAGATGAAACCATTCTGTTACAAGTATATAGGACAGGTCTTCGGATTGAGGATAGCTTCCTTCATTACACCTACTGCCCCCGAAACTTCTGGAAAAGGTCTTGCTTACTGTTCTTTTTCCTTCGACTAAATTTTACACAGAAGTTGAATACATTCAATTACAATAATGAAATAGTGAAATAAAATATAAAAGTTTATATAGATAACACAAACCTCAGAAATTTGAGATGACTCTAATAAGAATAAATAATCGAAATTGAAATAAGTCTTATCATTCATGAGTTTTCTGCGCATATCTTCAGGTAGGATTATAATAAACAAAAATACGCAATTCTGTGGTTTATACACTTACATAAACACATATACACGAAACTACACATATTTTTATTGGTATTTGTGCTGAACATGTAAAATTTGATTCGATATATGACGTTTTTCATACCACTAGCAGAAATAATGCTCTGACAAACTTAATACAGTGAAATAAATGGTACATATGCCGGAATATCTACCAATAAATTGTGTTCACTCTACTAATATTAAAAAGTAGCATTGAGTTATTTTATTTGGTTTCTTTGACAAACATATAATATATGACATAAGTTATCATATACGTTAATATAATACATGGATATATATATATATATATATATATATATATATATATATATGTGTGTGTGTGTGTGTGTGTGTGTGTGTGTGTGTGTGTGTGTATGTATATAGTAGAAATATGTTACGAAAAGAAAATATAAAATACACGTGGAAATGTAAGGGTAAAAAAATGAAAAATCAACGAAAATGCATATTGCAAATAGAAAAAGGCTATTTATGACAATTAGCGACAAATATATACATTTAGATTGACTGAGGTAGTAATACGAGTCATAAAAGTCATTATTATGACATGATTATAAGATGATAATAAAGTAAGAGAACAAAACGAACCAATGGCTTATGCGAAGGTATTCATCGTTTTGATGGTTATCTCCATATATATATATATATATATGTGTGTGTGTGCGTGTGTGTGAGTTTGTGTGCGCGTGTGTATGGTTGCATAGTTTGTTCCTTCAAACGTATATATACACACATTTTAAATTTGTTTTTAGATTTAATGTGTTAGAAATAATTAAGGCATCCATACTAAGCTTTGATCAAACAAGATATGTCCGAAAGTGCTACTGGAATTATGAGAACGCAGCCATGTGCAAAGTAAGTTTAGCGGGACAGGGGTCCGAACAGATCCACCAATGCGACTTATAATCACTCGAATTAAATATGTCTGAAACAGATGGAACTGCTCCAAATGTCCACAAGAAATGTCCCGGAAGACCGCGGATATCGACGAGCCCCACAAAGCAACAAAGAAATTGTGATACAGTAGGGTCTGTTAATGCTCCTCTAGCTCGTTCTCTTTTTCTCCCCCCGCCTCTCTCTCTCTCTCTCTCTCTCTTCGTGTCTAAAACAGCAGGAACTTTTATGCCAGCATCCGAAGGTTCCGTGTTTTTTCTTGGTAAAGATATAGCGGTAGTTTTCCATTGTTTTATAACTTACGCTGGTCATCTCCTGCTCTCTTGAGCTTACCATTGAAACACAAGATCTATTTTATACTTATGTAGCTTCACCGTATCATACGTAGACACACACTGGTGGGCCTGTGTGGCACATGTCTAAGAGCCAGCTGTCCTCAAAATTCACCATCCATTATTTGACCTCAAACTGGGATCGGTGAATAGCACTGCTCACCTAGGTGTAATGGGGAATGAAATTAAACCCAAACTCTTCAAGATTCCTGAAATGAGTCAAAACCACCACATGCAGCTTAATAGATTACTCTAAAATGTTAATGAGGCATGAAGAAGCAATTGTTTGCTGAGTAGCAATTTACACCATATTTATATTAAAAAAACTATATTTAATATTACCTTTATTTTGAGTAGATATAAAATGGATTATTCAGTAGAAACGACATCAATATACAGCGTTAAACAATGGCTACATTATAGAAGAAAAGGGTTGATTACAGCAAGATTTGAACTTAGAACGTGACTAAGAGAGCTTTATTGCTGCAAATGTTAATGCCTTTACTTTTGATATTAACTATTCTTAGCAACTTCATACCCTTCTGACTTTTGAAATTCTTCTTCTTCTTCTTCTTCTTCTTCTTCTTCTTCTTCTTCTTCTTCTTCTTATTATTATTATTATTATTATTATTATTATTATTATTATTATTATTATTATTATTAGTGCTATTATCATCATTATCAAAGATAAATCCTGTATCATATACTCTTGCATATGATATTATTGGAATTTGTATACAATACGACAGAAATTTATAATTCATACAATACTAAAAGTCATGGGTATCTATTGTGAAACAAATTGTATGTTCATATTTCATTCTATCTGATTCACGTTAAAGAAATCCTGAAATAGGAAGACTTGTTAATTGTCAGTGTTATTCCATTCAGCCAATAATTGCTTCTATCACCAGAGGAGAGACAATATTTGCAGAAAATTCAAGTGGAAAATTTGTTCACATTTACCTTTCACCTTTATGAAACTGTTGTCTGTTCTGTCCAATTACAAACGACATTCGATCAGATAGAAAGTATTCAGCTAATGTGAGATGTATCTTTGATATTATTCAGACTTCTAAGAGAGAACACTTGATTAATCGTAGACCTTTCCTATGAAAAGTCAGCCTGCTAATAAGCTTTAGAGCAAAAATAAAATATTCAACAGATTTTTGTCGTCGATAATGAAGCAAGAGTCGTGCAAAGGTGACTCGTTATTACTGGGGAACGTAATTTACGCAGACTGATGTAACGACTTTTGTTCGAATTTGCTTGTTCATTGCATTCGTCAGTGATTTACTGATTAGCATGAACATCGGAAAGATTTATTGAGAATAGCTAGCGCAACGACAACAACAACAACAACAGCAGTAGCAACAACGTCAGTGGTAAGAAGAAGAGCAATAATATCATGAACTACAACAGTTTGAACAATGAAACTAGAATTATTAAGAAAAAGTTAGTAGAAATGCCATCAAATGCTTGAAGTAATGATATGACCTATAAACAATTACTGTCCTTGATTCAGCAGTACATTTATTATAATTCTACTGTTGTTGGAAGGTGAGTAAAGTTAAGTAGCATTGTCTTTGTGCTGAAATCAGTAAAAGATTCGGGGGAGAAACAATTCTTGTGTAAATAACTAACCAGTCTAAGTGACTCTTTAAAGAGATTCGATTATAAATTCTTCCTAAATTCGAGCCGAGCATATGAAAGATGACATTAACAAGCATTAATTAATCAACACAGTATAATACTGGATAAATAAATGCCGTGTTGTATTTGTGTCCCCTTCCGTCTTGAGTTCAAATTCAAACAGGAATGTTTGTGCCTTTCATAGCACTAGATGTCACTAATATAACCACCAATCATTTTAGTCAACAATAATCATACCCTAAAATATTTTCCAGTTTTGTCACATCAAGAAATCAGTTCTACGCTATATGGTTTTGCATACACTTAAACTAATCTTTCTCTTACTTTCAGTATCTAAAATTTAATTGACAAAATATCAATCCTACTGCATGGCACTTCTATCAAGTCGTACTATAAACTGGTGCAGACAAATCTTCGTGAGTGGATTTGGTACATGGGAACTGAAAGAAGCTCATTGTATATGCATATGTATATATGTGTGCTTGTACGTTCATGTCTCGATATCACAGGGCATTTAAAAAGAAACGTCACATTCATACAAACCCAGCTATTCATTTCAAGTCTACTATGGAACAGACTTGGTCATGGGAAAATGTTACATTGTTTGGAAACCAGTAACGGATGATTTGGTAAGTAGAAGGGTATGTAGTCGTAGGAATTCCGTCTGATCCGTACAACAATGGAAAATCAGACTTTAAAACAAAAATGTGGGCAATTGTCTTCTACTATAGCCTCGGGCCGACCAAAGCCTTGTGAGTGAATTTGGTAGACGGAAACTGAATGAAGCCCGTCATATATATGTATATATATATATGTGTATATGTGTGTATATATTTGGGTGTCTGTGTTTGTCCCCCCCCCCAACATCGCTTGACAACCGATGCTGGTGTGTTTACGTACCCGTAACTTAGCGGTTCGGCAAAAGTGACCGATAGAATAAGTACTAGGCTTCCAAAGAGTAAGTCCTGGGGTCGATTTGATCGACTAAAGGCGGTGCTCCAGCATGGCCGCTGTCAAACGACTGAAACAAGTAAAAAAGAAAAACTAATATATTCCGTAGGAAAACAGAAAAGGCCTTGCTGTCGTCAAGTAAATAGCCTTCCTCAATATACAGAAGTGGCGTAGGTAGGAATTCCATATACCCAGTGTAAGCTAAGGATGCACAAGCGTTGCAGTTGAATCACAAAACACACACGACTCCGTTTATACGAATACAGATGCACATATATCCATGCATGTACATACATATATGGAATGGAAGCACTCCATCGGTTACGACGACGAGGGTTCCGGTTGATCCGAATCAACGGAACCGCCTGCTCGTGAAATTAACGTGTAAGTGGCTGAGCACTTCACAGACACGTGCACCCTTAACGTAGCTCTCGGGGATATTCAGCGTGACACAGAGTGTGAAATACAGGTACAACAGAAACAGGAAGTAAGAGTCAGAGAAAGTTGTGGTGAAAGAGTACAGCAGGGATCGTCACCACCCCCTGCCGGAGCCTCGTGGAGCTTTAGGTGTTTTCGCTCAATAAACACTCACAACGCCCGGTCTGGGAATCGAAACTGCGATCCTATGGCCGCGAGTCCGCTGCCCTAACCACTGAGCCATTGCGCCTCCACACATACATATAAATATGTGTGTGTATGCATAAATATGTAAGTTAGATTTTTCTTTGAGTTTTAGTTAAGTTCTTGAGAGAGATCGAACCGATCGCCAACAAAATGACAAGACATTTTGACTTACGCTAATTTACGGTGTTTGTGAATAAGTGGGTGAGTCGGTGTATTTGTTGAACTGTCGATGCATTCACCCAAATGTGTGCATCTATTCACATAAGAATCTCAGATGGAGAATTTGGGGAATGTCTTACGAATCTTCACTGTATCACTAATAGATTGGATTAAGAGAATCCGTGTCAGTTCCTTTTAGCTCTTTCTCCGTGAAACCGAGTATTTCTACGCTTTTCTGCAAATATGTTGGTAGATAACCTAATGTATTTATAATGATAGGGACAAATGACAATTCATAGTCATGTTAGAAGAGCTGCAACTTCTGCATTCACCATTAAGGATCTCTTTTTCCTGGAATTTTGATTGTACATTCACATTTGAGTGTTAACTTCAATATTTTGCGGATATATATATAATTTATTTACTTTTTTTTATCTTTCTGCATGTATTCAATACGTACAAAGAATCTATACTATTCGTATGTTTTTTTTGTTTTTCTTTTTTGCACAAGGTAGTTGATGAATCGATACTCCGAAATATATTTCTTCTTTTTTTTGGCCTTGTTCATTAAATAAATTTTCAATCCTATATATATATGTAATATCTTTTGGTGATTACTGAGATGAAAAAAGTTTACTATAAGTCCGCATGACAGTACTTTTCCCCCACACAGTATAGACATTGGTAGCAGGTGTCATCAAATATAATTGCCGATTGACTAATACGTTGAGGTAGTTTGGTAGACAGAAACTGTAAAATACCCATTGAATGTGTGAGTTCGCACGCACATAAACATCTGTGCCCTCATCACAAGCTCACTGATTGTAAACAAGGTCATTGTGGATACAAAGTAAGTGGTACAATTTATTTACAATACTCTGTGAAAGGTTTAGCCGACACTTCATTGTTCATGTATATTCGATGCATTTTTGCACGCTTATAGATCCCTATCGGCTGCTATGATTTTTATAGATTTAGTTTATTCGATGTACATTCATGTTATAGGTTATGCATATGATGTTTTATGCTAATGATATTGTTACTTGCAATTGAAATTATTGCGTTGTATTTTATCTGATTTTTTTCCATGTCCTCATTTGTTTTTGAGATTGTATTTCGTTCACGAGCTTTTCTGCGTTTAAAGATCTGTTAGGGGAAACTGACTACGCGCGCGAAGATATTTTTACAATTTAAATACACAATGCAATCTTAATTGCAAAATATGAATGAAGTTAAGAAATTGAAATGTACGTAGGCGATATGAAATTGACTATTGTATAGATAAATTGATTTTTTCTGTGTTCAAATTCTCCATTTTCCTTATATTATATTATCAAAATTATGTTCTCCTACATCAAATGGATGAAAATATCTATAGCGACTTCTAGAAATTCTTAACACTAATACTAACACAGTTTAATGAATTCGATATGGAGCTAAACCGGTGTAGGCTTGTATATAGTACATTCTCGTGAAAGAGCAACCTCTTTTCATTCAATACTTATATATACATACATAGATACATACATACATATATATATATATATATATATATATATATATAGATATATATATATATAAATGAAAGAATGTAGTTGAACGTCGATTTAACAAAATTCTTTTATTCTCGACATATGTTTCGAAGGCTGCATATTCCTAATTTCGAAGGAATATTTTGCGTATAACGGAATATTTTAAAGAAACACTCATTATCGCTATGGGCTCCGTGTGGGCAGTCATCTAAGAGCTTTTGTTCATCTTGATGCTGACATAAGTTCCTTGATTTTCTTGATGAGAAGGCGACATAATTCACCCCTTATTCCTTCGAAATTAGGAATATGCAGCCTTCGAAACATATGTCGAGAATATAGGAATTTTGTTAAATCGTCGTTCAACTCCATTCTTTCATTTATTTGTATTTAAAAAAACACACAAATTTCCACACGAAAGCACGTGATCTCTGCCCTTGGCATGTAGCTTCAACCGTGTTTTTCTGACGTGAATTTGCTACCCAGGCATCGGTTAACCGAATTATCCATACTAACATAATTCATTCAACTACTTAAATATATATATATATATAATATAGTATAATATAATACAATATATAATATATAATATATATGTATATATGATTATGTATATATACATACATACCTATATATATATATATATATATATATATATGCACATATACACATATTCACAGTATGATTAAAACGACGATAAGTAACTTATGGCACGCAATGAAAGCAACTGCAAAAACTAATTGGACTGATAATAATAAATTGCTTAATAGTTATCAAAACGGTTTAACTATTTCTGGTCAAACACATGTATTTTTAAGCTAAAGTTGTCTTTATTTGCCTTCCCCAAGGTTCATGCTCAAAAGGTTGACGTGTTGCTTCTAGTTTTAGCGTAAACGTTTTTTTTCAAACAATTAAAGAATTTCGAACAATCAATCAAGAAGTAAAGACTAACTCCTCCACACCAAAAATGTTAAGTAGACAAAAAAAAATTTATATATATATATACATACACACACCTTGTCTTTGACAACATTTATCAAAATAATTTGCACATAAAGTTTTCTCCAGAAAAAACAACTTTTCTAAGCACACAAATGCAACAATACACATACAAGAAACCCCAATGGCAATATTTCAGGCTATGAATACTTTTAGTCTTTAGCGTATGTATGCATGTATGTATGTATGAACATACACACACACACACTCACATATACATATATACGCATATATATATATAGATAGATATTATATATATGTTATATAACTATATATATATATATATACACACACATGTAAATACATGTGTGTATACATTCATATACGTGTATGTATATATGTAGATATGTATATACATATACATCATATATATATATATATATATATATATATATCACGTACACATCTGTATGTGCGTGTGTATGTATGCATGTGCATATACACACACACACATATATATACATATGTATATATACAAATATATATATATATGTATATATATATGTGTGCGTGTGTATGTGTGTGTGTATGTGTGCGTGTATGTGTGTATTGCTTCTTTTTGTTATCTTTGGCTGCCTGCATGTTATATTCTTCGCACATTTATTAAGATTAATTGTTTACAATGTTTTCTTAAACGTTCTCATGTTCTCTCTAACTTTCTCTTCCTATCTTTATCTCTGCCTATGTTTGTGTACGTGAGAGAGAGGGACAGAGAGAGAGACAGACAGGGAAAGTGTGTGTGTGTGTGTCAAAGAAAACGTTTTAAGTCTTTATGTTTATTAAGATAAAGAACGTTGCTTTCCTAGAATAGCCGAATGATGTCATGATGTCAGAAAAAATCTCGAGTGTCCATTGATGGATCTGTCTCAACGACAGTAGAATCAATGAAATCAAGCAAATATAGTTTCACTAAAGTGTTAAACAAGAAGACATAGAATTAAAATATGCCAAGAAAGTACATGGAATAAATTCATGCATATATATATATATATGTAATATACAATGTTTCTTTTATTTTTTGTATTTCTTTTGCTTGTTTCATTCATTTGACTGCGGCCATTACTGGAGCACCACATTTAGTCGAACAAATCGACCCCCAGGACTTATTCTTTTTAAGCATAGTTCTAATTCTGTCGAGATCTTGTGCTGAACCGCTAAGTTACGGAGACGTAAACACGCCATGAGTCGTCAAGTGATGGTAGTGGTACAGAAACAGACACAAATACATGCATGCATTTATATATATACATGTATATATATATATATATAAATATATGTGTGTGTGTGTGTGTGTGTGAGTGTGTGTGTGTGTCTGTGTGTGTGTTTGTATGTATGTATGTATTTATTTAATGCATGTACTTATATATATATATACTTATTTTGATAGGTGTATATATTTTGTGATATTTTCCGCACGATTTCATTATAAAAATATGTGGGTATGCTTATTCAAAAAATCCACCGTGTGTGTATATATATATATATATATATATATATATATATATATTATATATGGCTGTGTGGTAAGTAGTTTGCTAACCAACCACATGGTTCCGGGTTCAGTCCCACTGCGTGGCATCTTGGACAAGTGTCTTCTGCTATAGCCTAGGGCCGACCAATGCCTTATGAGTGGATTTGGTAGACGGAAACTGAAAGAAGCCTGTCGTATATATGTATATATATATATATGTATTTGTGTGTATGTTTGTGTGTCTGTGTTTGTCCCCCTAGCATTGCTTGACAACCGATGCTGGTGTGTTTACGTCCCCGTCACCTAGCGGTTCGGCAAAAGAGACCGATAGAATAAGTACTCGGCTTACAAAGAATAAGTCCCGGGGTCGATTTGCTCGACTAAAGGCGGTGCTCCAGCATGGCCGCAGTCAAATGACTGAAACAAGTAAAAGAGTAAAAGAGTATATTATATATTTGCCATCTAGATATGGCGGTCCCATAGAGGACGATGCTACTGTTGTTTATAGCCCCAGAAAGACATCTCCGGCTGGCTGTGTCCGATTAATATTTGCGAAGAGAGGTTATCGATCCCATCTCTAGCCCAATGTGATTACATCGTCCTTTATGGGACCGCCACATTTAGTTGGCAAATATATTTTACAATTCCGTTCTGTTACTGTTTACCTCTCGGTCAAAGATTTAATATAGTGTATTTCTCCTTTTTCGAGATCAGCTACAGTTTATCGCATGGAAAAACAGGATTCTAAAACAATGATGGAGATAATAGTTTTGCCATGAAGGCATGAATTTGAGATTTGTTGGAGCAGGATAATTTGATTGGATGTTTTTCATAATTCTGACTTTTACTTGTTTTTCAAATAAGGTATTTTATTCCATGATTTCAGATGAACAGCTGAGCTGCTAAAAATTTTCTTCGTGTATAACATACCCACTACTTCTACTAACTGAACAGTGCCAGAGTAAAAACACTTCGCTAAAAATATATACACGTGATTTGTCCATATCATTACAGCTGTTTCAAATAGTCGCTGATTAGTTTATATAGATAAATACATATAATAATAGTTGTCACAATACTGAAACATTCTTGTAAGTATAGCTAAAAGAGAAAGAGAGAGAGAGAGAGAGAGAGAGAGAGAGAGACGTAGGCATGGGTGTTTGTGTTCAAGAAGGCGTAGAGATAGCTGTGCAATTATAATATTCACTTCTCATGGACAAGCGCGTTTTACAGTAGCCGTGCGTCAATCAACGCTTTGTAAATGAAATCGGAAACGAAAACTGTATCATATTTGTGTTTGTGTGTGTAAATGTGTGTAATGGCGGAGGTGTTTGTATCGTGTAACTCACAAAAAATGCGCACTGAAGAAAAACGCTAATCATGAACTCTCTCTACAATTTTAAAGACATTTACAATAAAAATTCCTTACTCGATAAATGTCAGTTAATGACAGGAAAAGCATATATATACGTAAGTGTGTATACACGCTCTCTCTCTCTCTCACACACACACACACACACACACACCAACACAGTATATATACAAACACTTATATGTGTTTGTGTTCCACTGTGCAATTAAATGTGTATGAGTTTTGTGTGTGTGTGTGGACGTGGATGTGTGGGGGTGTGGGATGAGAGAGAGAGACTTAGAATATGCATAATTTATGTTGGTTGTACAACAGAATAATTAAGCAAAAGTTTTAATGGGCACAGATACGACGTCAGCCACAATAACAGTAGTTCGACAGATCTTGCTGAACATTTCGTTTCAAGCGGCTGCAATTTTGAAGAAGACTTGAAAGTGTATATTCTCAGAAAATATTCTGAATCTGCTTCGCTTTCACTTCTTAGAATGTATGAGGAGAAATATATTTGCGGGTTATTAAAAACACACCCTGGAGGAATGAATAAGATGACAGGACCATATCATCAAATTTATACAAAACTATTTTATTAAATATTCTTCTTTCTCTCTTTTTCTTTCCTGTTTTCTGTCGTCTTCTTTTTTCTATTATTTTTCTGTGATTATCTTTTCGCCTGTTATAAAATTGTTACTTAAAAACTGATGATGTCATTCCATCAGCGTGTGGACGCTGGTTGCTCTCGTTCATATTTAAGGTTTGAATTTCTATAATTTTGAGTTTCTATCACTTCTTATTTTGAACTTGACAAAGACAGACGTACTAATGAAATATCAGTCAACTAATAGGTGCAGGAGTGACTGTGTGGTAAGTAGCTTGTTTACGAACCACATGGTTCAGTCCCAGTGTGCAGCACCTTGGGCAAGTGTCTTCTAGTATAGCCTCGGATCGACCAAAGCCTTCTGAGTGTATTTGGTAGACGGAACCTGAAAGAAGCCCGTCGTATATATGTACATATGTGTGTGTATGCATGTGCATACACACATATATATATATGTATATATATATGTATATATATATATATATGTGTGTGTGTGTTAAAGAAAAGCGATTTAAGTCTTTATGTTTATTAAGATAAAGAACGTAGCTTTCCGAGAATAGCCGAATGATGTCATGATGTCAGAAAAAATCTCGAGTGTCCATTGATGGATCTGTCTCAACGACAGTAGAATCAAGAAAATCAAGCAAATATAGTTTCAATAAAGTGTTAAACAAGAAGACATAGAATTGAAACATGCCAAGAAAGTACATGGAATAAATTCATGCTTATATATATATATATATGTAATATACAATGTTTCTTTTATTTTTTGTATTTCTTTTGCACGTTTCATTCATTTGACTGCGGCCATACTGGAGCACCACCTTTAGTCGAACAAATCGACCCCCAGGACTTGTTCTTTTTAAGCCTAGTTCTAATTCTATCGAGATCTTGTGCTGAACCACTAAGTTACGGGGACGTAAACACACCAACAGCTGTTGTCAAGATATGGTAGGTGTACAGAAATAGACACACAAATACATGCATGTATATATATATATATATGTGTGCGTGTGTGTGTATGTGTGTGTGTGTGTGTGTGTTTGTATGTATGTATGTATGTATGTATTTTATGCATTTACTTATATATATACTTATTTTGATAGGTGTATATATTTTGTGATATTGTTCTGCACGATTTCATTATAAAAATATGTGGGTATGCTTATTCAAAATTCCACCGTGTGTGTGTGTGTGTTATATTATATATATATATATATATATATATGTATATATCTATATATATATATATATATATATATATATATATATATATATGTATATATATATATATATATATAATATATATATATATATATATATATTATATATATATATATATACATCCATATATATATATATATATATATATATATATATATATACATATAATATATTTGCCATCTAAAATGGCGGTCACATAGAGGACGATGTTACAGTTGTTTGTAGCCCCAGAAAGACATCTCCAGCTTGCTAACGACATACGGTCTGTGTCCGATTAATATTTGCGAGGAGAGGTTATCGATCCCATCTCTAGCCCAATGTGATTACATCGTTCTCTATGGGACCGCCACATTTAGTTGGCAAATATATTTTACAATTCCGTTCTGTTACTGTTTACCTCTCGGTCAAAGATTTAATATAGTGTATTTCTCCTTTTTCGAGATCAGCTACAGTTTATCGCATGGAAAAACAGGATTCTAAAACAATGATGGAGATAATAGTTTTGCCATGAAGGCATGAATTTGAGATTTGTTGGAACAGGATAATTTGAATGGATGTTTTTCATAATTCTGACTTTTACTTGTTTTTCAAATAAGGTATTTCATTCCATGATTTCAGATGAACAGCTGAGCTGCTAAAAATTTCTTTCGTGTATAACATACGCACAACATCCACTAACTGAACAGCGCCTGTATAAAAACAGTTCGCTAAAAATATATACACGTGATTTGTCCATATCATTAAAGCTGTTTCAAATAGTCGCTGACTGGTTTATATAGATAAATACATACAATAATATTCTGTTGTGTCTGGGGAGAGTCATTCTCTTTTAGTGCCTTATTATTTAACACACTCACCGGTAAAATTTCCACTCGTTTCGTCTTTTTATTTTCTTAAAATTTTCGTTGCGTCTTGCAACCTTTTCAATTGTCTTCAATAGTCTTGAAAAGTTTGCAAGACGTAACGAAAATTTTAGGAAACTAAAAAGACGAAATAAGTGGAAAATTTACCGGTGAGTGTGTTAAATAATAAGACACTAAAAGAGAATGAATCTGCCCAGACACAACATAATATGCTTCAACACACGAACTCATATAAAGAATCTTGCAAACCAAATCCCAAAATGACATTTAATAATAGTTGTCGCAATACTGAAGCACTCTTGTAAGTATAGCTAAAAGATACAGAGAAGGGGAGAGAGCGGGAGAGAGAGAGAGA
>NC_043004.1:97168919-97206419 GCF_006345805.1 Octopus sinensis | reverse complement strand
ACAATAGAAAACATTTGCACGGGAGCAACAACAACAGTAACAGTTTGGTAACGACAATATTTTTCACAATGAGTACACCAATACAATCAACCACAGTATCAACAGCAACAGCAAAAGGGACAACAGCAATAATAACTACACCAGCAACTGCTAGGGCAACAACAGCAGTAACAGGAACAATAACAACAGCAACAACAAGAACTACGAAGAAATTGTTATTGATGTTGATGACTTCAAGGGCAATAAATTGCCGTTCTCTTCTTTTCCTCTCCCTCTCTCCCTTTCTCCCTCTCTCTCTCTCTCTCTTTCTCTCTCTGTTAACGGCAAGAAGGATGGCCTGACATAGGTGGGGTAACATCTGAAAGGGAATTGTAGCAGAGCACATGTTAGCATCTCACGTGAGGTTTTGGCAACAACTGCCCAGAAGACGTTCTTGTATCGCTGTGTGTATCAGCTAAATCCATTCTTCTAAAGCAGTAACGCACAATCAGGTAGAAAGAGTCTTCAAAGAAATAAGGGCAGATATGCAGGGAAAGTGGCTTCAGAGCGTGGAGATCCACTATAAGGCTGACGCCCAGGCGCTGAAGCATTTAATACTCTCCATTCTCGACAGCAAAGTAACCAATTGCCTAACGTATTTAGGGAGAAGTAGATATCACATTAAGATAGAGAGTTAGACATCTGGTGATTTATGGCCTGTGTTCTATTGGAAGGCGGTGACACACTCCTAGATGTAAATCCAACAGAGAGGAAATTTGGGTTTAGGGCCATTTCTTTGCTCTACGTCATACCACTTGTGGTCATTGATTCCAATTCGAGACCAAAGAATATGTTTCAATGGCGTTTTCGTGGCTACAGTGTTTGACCAGCTGTACGGTTTGCTAGCTTACGTACAAGATGTTTTTACGAGACACTAGTTGTGGGCTCATACTTCATTTGATAGAATAATTTTTAGTCCTGCAGATTGTTCTTCAATACCCTTTTAACGTGAAAAGTCAGAAAGAGAAACGATATAGTAGCCAACCACACAAGTATGAAACAGGTAGTACAGATTAAAGTTACCAGCAGCAGGGTTTTACTAAACTGACCTCAGTTTGAGCCCACAGATATCTTTCTCTAGATCAAAATAAAAAAACTGGGAAAATTATCCTGCCCAATGGACTAGAGCTGCATGTTGCAGTTGAGGGCAGACTCAAGGCCAAGAGATTTCAGTCCGCACCAAAAACAAGAGATGAGGCCACACTTCTGCCGATACCACAATCCTAACAAATGCAACGGTTGTGACATAATCTACTGTACTGCAGTTGCAACTGTGACAACAACAACTGCACCACTACCAAAGGTAGCAATGACAACAAGACCAGCAACATTAGTGAATCTTACAATAGCAGAACCAAAATCTGCTACTTAGAAAAATCTACAACCTAATTCCTTCTCTCTTATTCTCAGTTGCATCCCTCTGTTTTAACATAAACTCTCATGTGGATACCCACGAAAGCATGGCTCTTCTCCAACCGCATCGAAGTAGAGACAAACAAGAAAATCAACAGACAGATAACATAAGATAAACTTTTTTTAAAGCTACACTTTATAATAACAACTCGATCAAGTCAGAATCACCAAACACATACAGGCTCATAACAATTCCTCCACTAATACTAGGCGCAGGAGTGGCTGTGTGGTAAGTAGCTTGCTAACCAACCACATGGTTCCGGGTTCAGTCACACTGCATGTCATCTTGGGCAAGTGTCTTCTGCTATAGCCCCGGGCCAACCAATGCCTTGTGAGTGGATTTGGTAGACAGAAACTGAAAGAAGCCTGTCGTATATATGTATGTACGTATATATATATATATATATATATATAGTATGCGTGTGTGTGTTTGTGTGTCTGTGTTTGTCCCCCTAGCATTGCTTGACAACCGATGCTGGTGTGTTTACGTCCCCGTCACTTAGCGGTTCGGCAAAAGAGACCGATAGAATAAGTACTGGGCTTCCAAAGAATAAGTCCCAGGGTTGATTTGCTCGACTAAAGGCGGTGCTCCAGCATGGCCGCAGTCAAATGACTGAAACAAGTAAAAGAGAGAAAAGAGTAAAGAGAGTAATACCACCAATACCCATCTCTACAAAAACAAAATATAAACAAGTGCAGCATCTGCAAGCACACAATATCATCAAAACATGGCATCAGCAAAAACGCTACATCAACAAAACAAACCCAGTAAAAACATTGCACTGAAAAGGAGCTATCAGCCGACTTCATTGTGAAAATCGTTTGGCTGGGACAAAGTAGACAATTTCTGATTTATCTGGTGGCGATGGTGAAGGAGATTACATTGTGAACGCGGCTGAAAGTACTGACTGAGAGTAGACTTTTTCTTGTTAAACCAGGCATTCATCGACATTTTAATATCAACTCGGAATGGAAAGCGTGGGTGGAGCTGCAGGTACTGCCCCCAGTAAATTAGTGAAAACCTAGGCTGAGCATAGTGAAAATGGCCGGAGTAAATAGAACTTCTTTGAGAAATGGATTTACAGGCATAAATATGGAGGAGAAACGAGGACTTGCCGTCGACCCTTAGATGAGCCACGTGAGTCGGGTTCTTTGGTGTTCCTCTATTTCCCTCTAGATGGTGTTTCTCCCAATTGGGGAATTTTGTTGTTAAAATTTTCTGGTTAATTCCTTAAATCCTTAAAAATTTTTTAGCGGCCATGCTGGGGCACCACCGCTGTTAACATGCTTTTATGAAATCCTACTGTCCTTTGTCTTTGTCTAGTCCTGAATATTTTGTGAAGCTCTTGTATCCAATAAAATATTACAATCCGGTTTTCGTGATTATTATTATTATTGTTGTTGTTGAGGTTGGTGCTGTTGTTGTTGATGCTGTTGCTGTTGTTGCCATTATTTAGTAGAGGTGATGGTTTAAGTATGTGAGGAAGAAGATTTGAGAATTATCAATAACTACCGGACAGACGATAGAGATTTATCGGTATGAGGAGTTAGACTTCCTATGACATATGTAGAATAGGGTACAGCTTTGTGTCATAATGAAGCAGCTTAACCACTAAGCTACCAACACTCTCTTTCTCTCTCTCTCCCCCTCACTTCATATATACATATATATATATATATATATATATAATCATCATTTTGCTTCAGATTTTCGATACCAGCAGGGATTGGCCTACTAGTAATATATATATATATGTGTGTGTACATACATATATATATATATATATTATATATATATATATATATATAAATATATAACGTGTGTATATTGTGTAAGAGAAAGAGGTGGGCAACAGGTCAATAGTGCAGTAGAGAATGAGCGAGATTAGACTTCATATAATACAATTTTATTATACGTTTTATATTGAAAGAGTGAAGATTTACAAACTTAAATTTTAATAAGCTGTGATGTACGTTTTCCATGAATAACTTACAACAATACTATACAATACAACAAATAATACTCACACAGCACACATATATACCAAATACACACACATATATATATACGTATACATATGCAAGCGCTGTGTGTGTATGCATGTGTAAGTGTATCTGTCTATGTATGCATATATGTATGCATGTATGTATGTATGTATGTATGTATGTATGTATGTATGTATGTATGTATGTATGTATGTATCTATCTATCTATCTATCTATCTATCTATCTTTCTAGCTACACAATCATATTTATACAACACACTGCCACCAGTTCTTATTAGTCAATAAATACTCTTGCTGACATGTTTTCAACTCTCAAGCAATATTCTGGCTCGGATTTTAAATTAAACTTCTGGGTATATTCATCACCTTCTTGTATTTGTTACTGTCATCATCATCATCATCATCATCGTCGTCGTCGTCGTCGTTGTGTTTCACTGTCATATCGATTCCTGATACTACCTCCATCTTCAATTTC
Organism: Octopus sinensis; assembly: GCF_006345805.1. NCBI lineage: Eukaryota > Metazoa > Mollusca > Cephalopoda > Octopoda > Octopodidae > Octopus > Octopus sinensis. The sequence goes on along the minus strand of NC_043004.1, from coordinate 97,202,485 downwards.
TCCTTATTTCTCCTCACCTTTTTCTTTTTCTTATTTCTCTCCTTCTTCGACTCCTTTTACTCCTTCATATTATTGTCCTTCTTTTTCTTCGTCTTCTCCTTTGTCTCCTTCTTCTTCTTCCTCTTCTTTCGTTCCTTCATTGTCTTCCCCTTCTTCTTCTCCCCCTTCTTAGCTTCTTCTTCCGTTTCTTCGCATCTCCTTCGCTTCTTCTTCCCCTTCGCTTCTTCTTCCTCTTCTTGGCATCTTCTCCGATTCTTCCTCACCTTCTCCTTCTTCGCTTCCCTTCTCCTTCGCTTCTTCTTCCCCTTCATCGCATCTTCTTCACTTCTTCTCTACTTCTCCTTCCTCTTCTTCGCATCTCCTTCGCTTCTCCTTCGCTTCTTCTTCGCCTCTTCTTCTCCTTCGCTTCTTCTACCTCTTCTTACTTATTCTTCTTCATTTTCTTCTCTTTCTTCTTCTTCTTCTTCTTCTTTCTTCTTCTTCTTCCATTCGCTTCTTCTTCTTCTTCTTCTTCTTCTTCTTCTTCTTCGCTTCTTCTTCTTCTTCTTCTTCTTCTTCTTCTTCTTCCCCTTCGCTTCTTCTTCTTCTTCTTCTTCTTCTTCTTCCTTTTCTTCTACCACTCTGACTTCTTCCTTTTCTTCTTCCACTCTGACTTCTTCTTCCCCTTCTTCTTCTTCGTTTCTTCTTCCTTTTCTTCTACCACTCTGATTTTTTCTTCTTCTTCTTTCACTTCTTTCATATATTTCCCAATCTAACTCTACATAGCCCTTGTCATTGTTACTGTTGTAACAGTTCTCTTTGTTGTTCTTCTTCAGCTTGTTTATGGTTAATGTGCTTCATACACTTCACTACTATCTCATTTTAGTCTCTCAGTTATTAGCTTCCAGTTTTTATCTTTTCAATTTGTAATTTTCAAAACATTTTCTTGTAATGTTTTAATCACTTTTCTACTGTTTGAGGTTTCCGGGTTTAGTTAGTATTAACAATGCCAACGTTGTTATTGTTTTGACTACTATTACCATTTTCGTTTTAATTACTATCGTTATTAAGGCAGCGTCTTGGCAGAAACGTTAGCACGCCCGGCGAAATGCTTAGCGGTATTTCGTCTGCCGTTACGTTTTGAGTTCAAATCCCGCCGCGGTCGACTTTGCCTTTCATTCTTTCGGGGTCGATTAAATAAGTACCAGTTACGCACTAGGGTCGATATAATCGACTTAATCCATTTGTGTGTCCTTGTTTGTCCTCTCTGTGTTTAGCCCCTTGTGGGTAGTAAAGAAATAGGTATTTCGTCTGTCTTTACGTTCTGAGTTCAAATTCCGCCGAGGTCGACTTTGCCTTTCATCCTTTCTTGGTCGATAAATTAAGTACCAGTTATGCACTGGGGTCGATGTAATTGACTTAATCCCTTTGTAAGCCCTTGTTTGTCCCCTCTATGTTTAGCTCCTTGTGGGCAATAATTTTTTTTTTTTAATAAGAAACGTTAGCACGCCGGGCGAAACGCCTAGCGGTATTTCGTCTATCTTTACGTTCTGAGTTCAAATTCCATCAAGGTCGATTTGCTTTCCCTCGTTTCGGGGTCGATTAATTAAGTGCCAGTGAAACACTGGGATCAATGTAATCGAATGGTCTCCATCCCACAAATTCGAGGCCTTGTGCCTCCAGTAGAAAGGATTATTATTATTATTATTATTGTTAAGGAGGTGAGCTGGCAGAATCGTTAGCACGCCGAGCGAAATGCTAAGCGATACTTCGCTTATCGCTACATTCTGAGTTCAAATGCCACCGAGGTCGACTATGCCGTTCATCCTTTCAGAGCCGCTGAATCAAGTACCAGTGAAACACTGGGGTCGATATAATCGATTATTCCGTTCCCCACTAATTTCAGGCCTTATGCTTTAAGTAAAAAGAATTATTACCATTATTGTTCAGGCGTCAAGCAGGCGGAATCATTATCACATTGGACAAAGAGCTAATCGGCATATCTTCTGGTTTTAAGTTCTAGTTCAAATTCCGCCTAGATCGACTTTGCGTTTCATCTTTTTAGGATCAATGAAATAAGTTGGAGTCAAGTACTGGGGACAATATAACCGATCTCCCGCTCCCCCGAAAACGACTGGTCAAGTGCCTATAATAGAAATTTATCTCTGTAACTACTACTATTACTATCACCACCACTACTACTGCTATTTGTTTGAGGCTGAGAATTTTTACCAGATGTAGTTGGCTAGATGTACAGAGAATAAATAGACGACAGCAGGTAACAAAAATCAACAAATATATAGTGGGGTTAATTTAATAAACTTTACCCGTCCTTTGCAAAGCTGAAGCCTGCTACAGAACCAATGGGAAAAATTATAATTGCCATTAATACCATTATTCTTCTTATTGTTATTGTTAAGTGATGAACTTGTAGAATCGCATGTTATCAACATTTCTTCTGCCTCTTTACATTTTGAGCTCAAATTTCACCGTAACTGAATTTGTCTTTTTATCCTTTCAGGGTCGATAAGACATCTACCAGTTGTACATTGATGTTGATGTAATCAACTATCCACCCCTAAAACTGCTGGATTTGTACCAAACTTTAAAATCATTTAGAAGCATTTCCTCCGCCATTACCTTCTGAGTTCAAATACTGCCGAGGGCAACTTTGTCTTTCATCCTTTCAGCATAGATAAAATAAGTACCAGTTACGCACTGGGGTCGATGTAATTGATTTACTTCTCCCCGTTAAATTGGTGGCCTTGTGCCAAGATTTGAAACCACAATTTGTATTATTGTCTGCATCGTTGTTGTTGCTGTCATTGTTCTCATTGCTATTGTTGTTTCTTAGTTCTTGCTTTTTATTCTTGTCATCATCAACGTCAATATCTAGTAACATTGTACTCAGTAACATTGGGTTATCCTTACTCAGTGAGAAAATAATCTCTTTTGAGATTCGTATATTTCGCTTTTATTTTCACCAGAAATAAAATACTTCGCTTTTTGGTAGTCTTGATGGGATGTTGAATACAAAGCACACACTAGTACTCCATCGGTTACGACGACGAGGGTTCCAGTTGATCCGATCAACGGAGCAGCCTGCTCGCAAAATTAAATGTGCAAATGGCCGAGCACTCCACAGATACGCGTACCCTTAACGTAGTTCTCAAGGAGCCTAATGTCTATAGCAAAAAAGGATTATTATCCTTGTTAAAGCTGCGAGCTCGAAGAAACATTACCGTGCTGGACAAAACTCTTAGCGGCACATTCAGCGTGACACAGGATATGACATAGTTGGCCTTTTAAAATACAGATATTACTTATTTCTGCCTGCTGAGCACGCTGGAGCACCGTGAAATAAAGTGTCTTGCTTAACGACACGTTGCGTCGCCGTGAATCGAACACATGACCTTACGATTGTGATCCGAATACCCCAACTACTAAGCTACGTGCCTTCAAAGCACATAAAGTTCGAATAAAGAACACAAAGATCTCGCTCATCTAATACTTGGGCAATTCAGCAAACCCTTCAATAGGAACTGGTACTTTATTTAAGAACCCTGACAGATTGAAAGGTAATATTTATTACAAAAGGATTTGAACTAAAATAGCAAGACACACAGGGTATCTGATTTGAATTATTTCTCTAAAAGTTCTATCAATTTGCTGCCTTATTACAGTTGATTTTAATTTTTTATTATTCAGTGTAAGTGCTACACAGTTTGTGCATTTTGTCCTCGTATTGTTCTCAAAATATTGGATCTTTGTAGTCAATAAAAGAAATCATTATTATTTTCTTTATTGTCCTTGTAATCTTTATTATTATTTTCATCATTGCCATTATTACATTCTTTCTTAATTCTTCTTCTTAACATACTGAAGTTGAAGACATTATCACCTTGTCAGTTCTTGCATTTTTTATTCCTTCAGTCTTATTGCAAGTCATCATCCTCATGACTACCACCACCACCACCAACAGAAGAAAATTATTATTATTATTGAGAGTATTTTCACTGATTTCTGGCATTTGATTTGAATGTATTTATTTATTTATTTATTCATTCGTTTATTATTTTTTTTTATTTTTCAATTTTGTTTTCTTTCTCATTTTCAATTTCTAATATTGACTGATTAAACAGTTAAACAACTCACCTTATACACCTTTTGTTGAGATGTTGGGGATTTCTTTTACATTTAACTATGTGGGTGTTTATGCTTGTATCTTTGTATTTTGTTTGTGGTGTTGTGAGAGAAGTTAGTGAACGCCTCAGATAATGCTGAATGGCTTATTGCATCCAAATGAAAGTTATTAACAGACCAAAGTGCTTTTTTGGAGCAAGACATTGGCCAACAATAAGGAATACACAGGAGACACAATGTCCAACTAGAAAGGATCAACAGTAGACAAAAATCACCAATATCATGGAAGTGCTAAAAAAAGTAAGAGAAGATAAGAATCAAAAAAGTTAGAATATGTTAAATAAAAACACACAATTTTCTGATTTATTTCAGATTTCTCTCAGCAGGCTTGTATTTTCTTCACAGATGAGAAAACATGACTAACAGAAATGCATACTTCTGTCTGTTTCCCTCTCTCTTTCTTTCTCCCTGTATATGTGTGTGTGTTTGTTATGTATGTATGTATATATATGTATATATATATATATTTATATATATGTATGTGTACTTTATATATATATATAGATTATATATATATATATATATGTATATATATAATATATATATATATATATGTATGTATGTATATATATATGTATATATATAATATATATATATATATATATATATTTTATATATGTACTATATATATATAATTCGTGTGTTTGCGTGCTTATAGACCTAGTGTTTGTATTGTAATCTATCTTAAATGCTAAATACACGCACACACGTTTGCGTGCGCACACACACACAGCACACACACAAACATGTATGTGTACTTTATATATGTGTGTGTATGTGTGTGTGTATGTAGGTATGTATATTTATTTTATATATATATATATATACTCATATACATATACACATATATATAGATATAGAGTGTTTATATATATATTTATATATGTATATATATATATACATATACATGGGCAATTTGGACTGGTCTTGTACATACGCGCATATATATGTATGTATGGACGTTCGTATATGTAAGTATAACGTATGTTCTGTATATATATATATTATATATATATATATAGATAAGAAAGTTTGTTTGGAAAGCACGTGGGTGAATATATAAGAAAATAGTAAAGTGTGTGAAAAAACGACAGAAGGCTTAAATGTTAAAAAATATATATATTTGTGTCAAAATGTCTGGAGAATATTGGAAAAATTTTTTTTCCTTTCTTTAAAAATGACATAATTTTAAAATTTTAAGAAATTACCGGTTTCGCGTGTAGCTTTTCAAATTCTTGTGACGTTATGTTTATATTGCATGGAATTATCGTTGTTTTTATTTCCAGGAGATTTCTAAATAAGGGGAGGTAGTGAGTGATTTTTTCCGGTGTAGGGGAGATAATCGCTTAAAAAATTTTTTTTCCATTTCCTTGTTAATTTCTCTGTGTCAGTATGTTCGGATGGTTGAGTCTGGGTTTGTACTTTTCAATGAAGAATGTTTCCTTGTTCAGTCTCATTTGTGTTGATGATCCGAAAGCACATTGGTAAAATGGGAAGATTAAAAATTGTGGCAGTAGTTGCTTTGCGCATTTCTCAATGTGCCTCATTAAAGGTATCATTCTATATTCTGGGAATGCAATCTGTTGTCGATGCAGTGTGCATCTGCGCCTGAGTGATAGTCCGTGGAACCCACGTAGTCTTGGTGGCAGCCCGAGCATTAAAACATAAATTATGTTTTCAGAGGCACAAGTAAAGTTAGATTTGATCTTAAATTTTGTCCCTCTTTAAAGAGGAATTCTGATCCTTCAGTAGGTTAGGACATGTTGCACAGTTCGATCTACCACATTTTTTTACTTTTGCATCCGTAATTTTAGAAGACCATTTTGCCTTTGTGAGAATCTTTTTAAGTGATTTAGGCTGTTGTAGCTTTTAATGATTTGGTGTATGTTTAGAATTTCCTTTAATTTTGGGTTTTTATGAAGTATTGGTAAATTCTGGGTGATGATGGTGAAGGCTTCTTCTGCCAAAAATTCATAAAAGTCAAATTATAAATGAAACCATTAAAAAATCACCAAAGACATACATACACACACCTAATCCGGGGGACCTAAAACTACGACCCTTGTAGCTGGCCCAACCTGTGAAACACAGACTAAGTCTACTTATGGACATCCTCTTGAAACCCTTCCTTAAACATATCGATAGCCATATCAGAGATGACTTAGATATGTTAAACCACCTTCCAAAAAAAACCAAGGAAGAAACAATCCTGGTTTCATTTGATGTAGTCAACTTGTATAACCAGTATACCTCATAATTATGGACCGGAGGCAATACAATTCTGGTTAGACCAATTTCCGGAAGAAATACCAAAAAGGATCAGTAAAGAATTCATTACTAAATCATTGAATTCATCCTACACAATAACCACTTCATGTTTGACAATACATTTTACCGTCAAAAATCCGGAATTGCTATGGGTACAAGGGCAGCACCAGTCATTGCGAACTTAACAATGGGATACATGGAAATAATCATTTACCAGGAATCTCTATCAATCTTTGGAAACTCCCTCTCTCAATACATAAAAGAGAATTGGAACGATTCCTAGACGATTGTTTCATTCTCTGGAATGAAAACATAGATAAACTCCTAAAATTTAAAAACCTATTGAACACATAAACCCAATATACAGTTCACAATGGAATACAACCAAAAGGAGCTCCCGTTCTTGGATATACTAATAAAAAAATTAACCTTAAAATAGAAACAGACATTTTTTACAAAGCCACAGACGCCAAACAATACTTCTTTTTTAATTCATGCCACCCAAGACACACTAAACAAACATCCCCTTCAACCTTGCAAGAAGGATATGCACAATAGTGTCAGAACAAAATACCAGGAACTGTAGACTGCAAGAACTCAAAAACACCCTAATTGACAGACATTACCCAGCTCAACTCATAGAGGATGGAATCAGACGTGCAACAGAAATCAACATAGAAACTTTAAGAAAGTTCAACACAACACACACCTTCCCCGAAAATACTACCTTACATATCTACATACAACCCCAGAAACAAAGAAGCCTTCTCACCATCATCACCCAGAATTTACCAATACTTCATAAAAACCCAAAATTAAAGGAAATTCTAAACATACACCAAATCATTAAAAGCTACAAACAGCCTAAATCACTTAAAAAAATTCTCACAAAGGCAAAATTGTCTTCTAAAATTACGGATGCAAAAGTAAAAAAATGTGGTAGATCGAACTGTGCAACATGTCCTAACCTATTGGAAGGATCAGAATTCCTCTTTAAAGAGGGACAGAAATTTAAGATCAAATCTACTTTACTTGTGCCTCTGAAAACATAATTTATGTTATTAAATGCTCGGGCTGCTGCACCAAGACTACGTGGGTTCCACGGGACTATCACTCAGGCGCAGATGCACACTGCTCGACAACAGATTGCATTCCCAGAATATAGAATGATACCTTTTAGTGAGCACATTGAGAAATGCGCAAAGCAACTACTGCCACAATTTTTAATCTTCCCATTTTACCAATGTGCTTTCGGATCATCAACACAAATGAGACTGAACAAGGAAACATTCTTCATTGAAAAGTACAAACCCCCAGACTCAACCATCCGAACATACTGACACAGAGAAATTAACAAGGAAATGGAAAAAAAATTTTTTAAGCGATTATCTCCCCTACACCGGAAAAAATCACTCACTACCTCCCCTTATTTAGAAATCTCCTGGAAATAAAAACAACGATAATTCCATGCAATATAAACATAACGTCACAAGAAATTTGAAAAGCTACACGCGAAACCGGTAATTTCTTTAAAAATTTTAAAATTATGTCATTTTAAGGAAAGGAAAAAAAATTTTTCCAATATTCTCCAGACATTTTGACAAAAATATATATTTTTTAACATTTAAGCCTTCTGTCGTTTTTTCACACTTTACTATTTTCTTATATATATATATATATATATAATATATATATATATATATATATATATATATATATATATATATATATATATATATTGTATTTATGTACCCATCTGGTATATTCAACTGACGAAGGCGGAGCTTATTGGAAGCAAAGCCAGAAATCTGGGATCTTGAATTATCCAGTAAAATCTTTTTTGCTAGTTTATTTTGTCTCTCTGTCTTATATCATGGCGCGATATAAACATTTAAGGTGGTTTTGGAGTCGGGGTCTTGAGTGCTATTTCGGCATGGTGGTATCTCTCAGATACCCTTACTTATAGTTAAAAAAAAAAAAATCATTAAATATAACAGCAGTTACATGTAACTCGGACTTCGTTTTAAGAGTTATTACGGTTGTTTCAGTATCTGAAACTGTTCTTCTAAGAGACGCTGTTGGTTTACGTAATCTATTATAATATGGAGTATCTACGTCAGCAATAATCCAAGAACATTCCTATGAGAGAATGATATAGTTTTCTTTGTTCCTAGACCTAACTACGTAGAGATATTGATTGTAATGGCCTTTGAATTTTTTTGCAGTGAACCCAGTGCAGTTTCTCTGGGTACGTGGTGGTGGTGCAATTGATGTCCAATATGTACATTGCTTTGGAAAGATATGTTTCTTTGAACAGACAAGTTGAATGATTTCGAGGAAGGCAGTTTGGCACTTATGGTTGGATTTGAGTGGATATATATTTTACATTTGTCTGTATAATGATAGAAGTGAATTTGTGCAGAAATAGTAAACTTTAACTTTGTGCTAATGCTATTTGTGCGTTGAAGGAATTAATGCTTTACTGGAACTAGCACTACGTCGGTTACGATGACGAATGTTCCAGTTGAACTGTTCAGCGGAACAGCCTGCTCGTGAAATTAACGGGCTTGTGGCTGAGCACTCCTCAGACACGTATGTCGTTAACGTAGTTCTCAGGGATATTCAGCTTGACACAGAATGTGACAAGGGAAGCCCTTTGAAATACAGGTACTACTCATTTTTGCTGAGCGGATTGGAGCAACGTGAAATGAAGTGTCTTGCTCAAGGACATAATACGTCGCCGGGAATTGAACTCACGACTTTATGGTCGGGAGTCAAACACCCAAATCACTAAGACACGCGCCTTCACTAATGCTTTGCCAGAGACAGAACAATTATGGATATATTCGTAGTGATGTCTAGTTATGTGGAAGATTGGAAATCAAGTAACTTTGCTGTTCCTAACACTCTTCCGAAGCGGATGGGTAAGAGTATAGATTAAAAACAATCTAGCTTTTCACTGGAGTTCCTCTTGGCAAGTGTTTCATTATATTAGAAAAATACTCTATCGAAAAGTTTCTTTCTTATACTAACAACATCTTGATCGTAACTGGATATGAGACATTGGAATTTGGGTGAGTGTATAGAGATTCTTCGCCTGGTTTCCTCTTTCATAAGATCTAAAATAATACCGTAAAATTTAGCTATTGTTAGGTTGCGTTCTAGTAGCTATATTTACGTCAAGTTTTCTTTCTAAGGATTCCAAGGATAACTAACTACACATAATTAGCCATTTTAGCACCAAAAAGTGTTTTTCGGAGATCATAGCCAAATTTTTATCTGCATATACTCATTTCAGATGTTGTTCATTATGATATCAGTAATTTCAAGAAAACCAAAAGTATATCCATTTTCTCCAAGAAAATCGACAAATTATACAAAGCGCATATACATAATTACTTAACAAAGAAATCTTTAACAATCATAGAAAAACTTGCGCTGAAACATATAAGTATAGATATACTGGAGCTAAAAACAACCTAGAAATTGAGGTAATAAAATATGATAAAATTTGATGCTAAGCATGAGGTGTATCTCATATTTATTAATCGCAAATAAAACTTTATATCTAATCCAAAATGAAGGTTAATTGACACAGCAAATCAGAGATATGACCAATCAGCAAAACGATATCGAGTTCAATTAATAACAACATTAAAAAAACAACCAGATCCCAACAGTCTTCTTGCTTTATCACGTATAATAAATATCTAGCTTTGTTCATCTATTTTGTATTCTTAGTTTTTAACTTTGTATCTCTCAACTACCTCGCTTTAGCGTGGAAGACTTCGACAGAAGATACATTGACATAGAATATTAATAATCTGAACACATGAAAGACTCAGCTTTTCAATGACCATTCAGCCTAGTTGAAAATATCTACCAGTTATCATATTCATTCTCCATCTATATGGGCTCGTTTTCCAGTACACATATATGTGGTAACTTCGGCGTATATATACTAAACGAATTTGCTACATCAAACGAGGTAATTATAGAGATGGCGAGGTACTTGTCTCTCATGACATCAACAAGGATACATTGTATACTTTTAGAAAATATCTCATTAGTTAATTCAAATCTTGCGGCCTAAAAGGATCATGAACTTGTAGTGGTTATGTGTGTATGTAAACAAATACGTAAACCGATCCATAATTGAAAAGAATTTATATACAGGATTTTGATTCGTTATAGGTACACTACATACAAATTGTTGGCAACTGCTACGAGTTGCTAGAAATACAGAGTACATTTGTGGAAGTCATATCAAGAATGAATATATTTGTGTGTGTGCGTGTGTGCGTGGTTCATTTGAGACAGTAATCTATAGTGGCACTTCGATACATTTCTCTCGGTCTCTGCGGTCTGCCAAAACCTTCGGTCGTATCGTAGACCTTTCTCGTTTTGTCTGCCTTCATTTGTCTCCCTCGTTTGTCTGCCTGCCTTCTTGTTTCACCACCGTATTTATAATAAATCGTGGCAGCTAGAAAGACAGACATACTGCAGCAGAATTTGTACCTAAATAGATCAGCCTCTGTCCAGTTGAACTTCGCCTGACATGCTGAGGTCGCAGGTCAAAGGGAGATGATCAATCATTTTTGACAGGACAAAGAAAACCTTTTTTCGCACCTGTTGATCGTCGTGGTTTGGACGACCAAGAAATCTTGGATTCGGTTTCGAATCTAGGCTTGGAGAAGGAAGTGTTAATATTTACAAACTCTTATCTGAATGTTGTAGACTTCCATGACAGAAATTTTGTAACTGCTTCAAAATTATTTACATCTGTAAATAGCGAAAAGTATTATAACGCGTAAAGCAACAATATCATGTTGGATACGGTGAACGGAATAAATATCAATACGTATTTCCGAAGTAATAAATTATGAAGCAAAATGTATCAAACCTAACCAAATTATAGAGCAAAAACACTTTATAGGAATATCAGAGAGTAACTTCAAACAGTGCTACGTTAACCAAGCTTTGTCTTTTTAGCCATGTTGAAAAAAACAAAAAAAAAAAAAAACTCCCAATAAATTTGTCAATTTACATATGGCACTTAAAAGCACAAAACGTTTGTTTTGATAGAACGTAGAAGATTCCAGAGCAAGGTGAACGTATATATACATATAGTACGAAAAAATGGATGTTACAGAGAGCTAAGAGGAGCTTCTTATTTGACAAATATATCTCCATTCATTATCTAAATACACAGTCTAAGTTCTTCATTAGTTGTCGAAACTCCTTAGCCTCTGAAAATTTACAACTCTATCGGATTAAAGGGATAGATATTTAATAAGCTGTTGCTCAGACTTTAATTGTTATACCACAGTATTTTTATACCGTGCAAATTTACAAAACTAAAAATTAAATTTCGATCGCCTTAGTGTTTTTAATAGCAACAATCCTATTAAACCTCGTTCCAATTCATTAGGTTATTACACCTAACATACGAGGGGCGTTCAATAAGTAATGCCTCTGACCCCCTTGCAGTTGTTTGATCTAGCTGAAAATTTACATGTGCAATCATTTATATCTTTATAGATTAACTGGAAAATTACAGCTCTGAACTATTGTGGTTTCTGATTTACAGGTGTTTGAACTGAGTCAAGTGTGAAATGGTGCCTGTTGAGTGTCGAGCAGTGATCCGGTTTTTGTATTTGAAAGGACGCACACCACGGGAGACTTTTGATGTAATGAAAGTAACTTATGGTGATGATGCCCCATCATATGACCTTGTAAAACGCTGGCATCGTGAATTCAAACATGGTTGGAACTCTGTGGAAACAGCTCCCAGATCTGGTCGCCTCCCTTCTGCCATTGATGAGGCATCTGTCCGTCAAGTTGAGGCTGCCATTTTGGAAGATCGACGCATAACTATTCGCCAAATAGCCCATGAGGTCAAGTTTAGTAACGGGTCTGTGGAAACTATCATTCATGACCATTTGCATATGCAAAAGGTGTCTGCCAGATGGATTCCTAGGTTGCTCACACCTTTCCAGAAGCAAGAACGCGTTGAGTGCTCGAGGATGAATTTGAAGATGTGCCAAGAAGATGAGTCAAAATTTTTCAAAAGACTGATTACACAGGATGAAACCTGGGTTCATCACTATGATCCAGAGACCAAAGCCCAGTCAATGCAGTGGAAGCTCCGTGACTCACCTCCTCCAAAGAAGGCAAGGGTGCAGCCCTCCGCTGACAAGGTCATGCTCACAGTCTTCTGGGACCAGGACGGAGTAGTGATGACAGATTTCCTGGCAAAGGGTACCACAATTACAGGAGCCTATTATGCTTCTCTTTTGAGGAAATTAAGAGAAGCTATCAAAATCAAGAGGCGGGGCAAGATCAGCAAAGGCATCTTCCTCCTGCAGGACAACGCTCTGGTCTACAACTCGCGTGTCGCCAGATCAGAAGCACAGGCGTGCAGCTATGAACTCCTCCAACATCCCCCTACTCTCCTGACCTTGCACCCTCTGATTTTCACCTCTTCCTAGCCATGAAGTTGTTTTTGAAAGGAAAGCGTTTCCCAGATGATGCAGCCTTGATTTCTGAAGTCACGTCGTGGTTGGAGGACCAAACTGGGGTCTTCTACAAAAACGGTCTCAGAGTTGCATCAAAGGATGGGAGAAATGTGTAACTCTGGGTGGTTCCTATGTAGAAAAAGACTAATAAGTGTGCCAAGTTTCGTTGCTCTCCTTCTATGGGAAGTGGGTCAGGGGCATTACTTATTGAACGCTCCTCGTACATACCGGTTGACCTATGTGATGTACAGGAATTCTTTTATATATCCTCAACCTTTTTCTAATATTATGTATACACCCCCCTTATATAGACACACATATACATACACACGTACACACACACAGATATATCTTTAATCATTGATTATGTGTTTGTTCTGTACATGGTATGCATCTGATTCATACAATATAATTTTTTGGTAACACATGTATTTTTAGTTGGGGTACAGTCTAATGTATTTGCTATTTTGTATTCTTCGCATATTCATCAGTATCTTGGTTTAATAGTCTGCATTGAATATCCGTTGTTAATTACTATTTGTTTTATTCTGTACATTACTTTGTCTAGTATTTCGTTTGTAGAAGACATTCTATATGTTCACCCAAATAGTGAATTTATCACTGACGTTTTGTAGTTTCTGTCTTTTGTGTAAATTCATGTAATGTACCTATTATATTTGTGTCTAGATATTATTTTGTTTTCTCTTGTACCGAGAAACAATATATACATACATATTTTTTGTGCATGTTTCTACGTATATTTATGTTTATATACTCGTCTCTCTCACTTTCTGACTCTCTCATCCCCTATTCTCTGCGATTAACTATGCTTGTATGTGAGAGTATATATACATATATATATATATATATGTATATATATATGCACATATACATGTCTGTAAGCATGTATGTGCAGCTTATGTGTGGGCATGTGTGTATATACATACACTTATATTTGCACACACATATATAGAGAGAGACACTCAGAGTGCAAATGATAAGGAAAAGACAATAAAGACACGAAAACACCAATGACATAAACTAACATTATAAACTAAGACGTATGAAATGTGAACTGAACATAATAGAAACCTCTGAAAAACTGTTTGCTGTAGCACCATTCCTCGCAAAGAAACCTAATAAATGGTCTTAATTATATTTAAAAAGAACGAGAAATGTTCCTTCATATTTATTCATATTTGCCAAGTGAAAGTAATTTGATTTCTATATTTTTACGCATATATAACAATTAATTTGCGATTATATTTTCGGCAATACTTCTATTACTCTATTGCTTTTCTTTCCATTTCGAAAGAATTACAGAGTGATTGTCGATTTGAACACACTGTCCATGATCATGAATTTAATAAGCTAAAGCAGTCAACAACGGCCCGCCTCTTTAAATTAAATTAGCAGATTCTAATTCAAGACATTAAAAATGTTGTATTTTTCTGCCATGTAATTTTGTTGTTGTTTTTTTTATAAATGAAATTATTAGGAAAAAATATCGTTTCATTTTTTTTATACTCTCACTCCATCGCGTAACTATTATTATCACTATCAGCATTATATTATCATCTGCAATGCCTGTTCTTTTCCCATTTGCTGGAAAAATTAGAGCAACAGGCTAAGATATTAATAATTTATTTTTGATGAAAGTGTTAAGTTTCATGTCTCGTCTTTTGGAGTTCAATTTCTGCCACATCAATCTTCCAACTAATCACAGATTTGATACATTTTTTAGAAATTAAAGTAAAAACATTTAATGATTTTAGCGTATTCAGAGGAAGTACAACAAAACCTCTGACCCGTTTCAGGGAGTGTGTGGAAAGGAGAAAGTTATTCTCAGAACAGATATCTAGAATGAATCATTGCAGCACAGTGGATATAATTAAATGCATTCAAGGTTCAAATTGTAGTGTTTTATATCAAGCAGTGAATGAAGCCAACACCGGAAGCCAAAAACGATCCCTCCCACATGATTCCATTACGTTATTGCCTTCTCAAATTCCTAACATTCTGGTTTATCTAAAACGAGAGTTAAGATATAGTAGAAATAGCTTGTCCAAGGTGTTCTGTTATAAAATTGAACCTGAAACCATGTTGTAAGTAAGGTTATATTTTCTTGTGGTCAGACACGATTTCATGGAAAATTGGATATTAAAAGCATCACTTTCATGATGGTGACACTCGCAATGTTAAAACGAGGAGGCACAAAAACACTTATATACGCATACATTTACACATACTAAAATCTTCATTCTGTTTCCTTCTCATAAATCTATGCACAAGCTTACGGCTGGCCTGATTCTACTGTAGGATTCACTTGCCAAATTGGTCAAGCCTAAAATCTTGTGGTTGAGAAATAAATTTCTGTAACAATACACCCATGCTTGTAAGGCACATTATTTGACTCAATTACGTAACTATACCTGTTCACATTATAAAGAACGAAGCCAAATCATCACTGGTTTCATTCTATTCACTTTTCTAATGAGATATCTCACAGTTAGCAAGAACATAAGCATTTTGGAAAGAAGGCATCTACAAAACAACACATTTTAAAGCAAGCAAAAAAAATCACACACGTCAGTAGCACTGGCATGCGTGCGTGTGTGTGTAATATCTCGTATTCTAACTTTCGTCTCAACTCCTTGTCTTCTGGCATTAGTAGGTGGCAATATTTTAGTGTGCATAAATACACCAAAATCATTTAATGAGCTCTTCTCATTTTTAGGCATTTCTTACCCGATTTTTAATCCAGGGTCTTTATACCCGTCAAATGAACATCAAACCAGTTAAACATCTATTTGTTGCACAAGATAACGCACTGTCGGAAATGGCAGCGAAATTTTCATCACACCGTATTTATTTCTTTTCTTTCTTTTACTTGTTTCAGTCATTTGACTGCGGCCATGCTGGAGCACCGCTTTTAGTCGAGCAAATCGACCCCGGGACTTATTCTATCGGTCTCTTTTGCCGAACCGCCAAGTGACGGGGACGTAAACACACCAGCATCGGTTGTCAAGCAATGTTAGGTGGACAAACACAGACACACAAACATATACACACACATACATACATATATATATATATATATATATATATATATATATATATACATATATACGACAGGCTTCTTTCAGTTTCCGTCTACCAAATCCACTCACAAGGCACTGGTCGGTCCGAGGCTATAGCAGAAGACACTTGCCCAAGATGCCACGTAGTGGGACTGAACCCGGAACCATGTGGTTGGTAAGCAAGCTACTTACCACACAGCCACTCCTGCGCCTATCATTCCAAATTAAAAAGAAAGAAGAATGCAATCCTACATAGAAGTAACCAGACAGAATACTAACAGCTAGAGTTCCTTTGTCTATAAGTAATATTTACCAGGGTACATCGAGACTAAAAACAACAAATAAAGATATTACTTGGCTTTGGTCTAAAGGTAGCAGCAATGGATTTTCTCGTTCAGTAAAGCGAAGATGAGTTCAGTTGACCCTCCAGTTACCTCTATAGGCGAGCTGGCAGAAACGTTAGCACGCCGGACGAAATGCTCAGCGGTATTTCGTCTGCCGCTACGTTCCGAGTTTAAAT
This sequence comes from Octopus sinensis, assembly GCF_006345805.1. Taxonomy (NCBI): domain Eukaryota; kingdom Metazoa; phylum Mollusca; class Cephalopoda; order Octopoda; family Octopodidae; genus Octopus; species Octopus sinensis. The sequence continues at coordinate 97,185,917 of NC_043004.1, read as the reverse complement.
TCTACCGAGGTCGACTTTGCCTTTCATCCTTTCTTGGTCGATTAAATAAGTACCAGTTACGCACTGGGGGTCGATGTAATCGACTTAATCCGTTTGTCTGTCCTTGTTTGTCCCCTCTATGTTTAGCCCCTTGTGGGTAGTAACGAAATAGTTACCTCTATAGAATTTACTGAACCATTCATGAAAGATTGCAATGTGGCCTGCAGTCTTACCCCCACCTCTTTCCTGCATGTATCTGTTAAACAAATTCAAATTATTTCAAGTCAACATGAAGTTTTCATCTTCATAACTAAATCCCATGACATAAGTATGTAACATTTCCTACACATAAATATGTCTAGTTTATTACAAGCATGGGTGTATTGTTACAGAAATTTATTTCTCAACCACAAGATTTTAGGCTTGACCAATTTAGCAAGTGAATCCTACAGTAGAATCAGGCCAGCCGAAAGCTTGTGCATAAATTTATGAGAAGGAAACACAATGAAGCTTTTAGCATGTGTAAATGTATGCGTATATAAGTGTATTTGTGCCTCCTCGTTTTAACATTGCGAGTGTCACCATCATGGAAGTGATGCTTTTAATTTCCAATCTTCCATGAGATCGTGTCTGACCACAAGAAAATATAACCTTACTTGGAAATAAGTGAGGTCAGTGGCAAAAGGAACATCTAACAATGAAAAATCTCCCTTCATGAATTTCTTTTGGCCCTTGTAAGCATAGAAAAGTAGATGTTAGAACAATGAGAATAATAATGGCAACACGTAAGAATATATAGCAAAATAGATACATAGACATGTAAATGTATACAAATCAAAATGTATATACCTATACTCTTTTTACTCTTTTACTTGTTTCAGTCATTTGACTGCGGCCATGCTGGGGCACCACCTTTAATCGAGCAACTCGACCCTGGGACTAATTCTTTTGTAAGCCCAGTACTTATTCTATCGGTCTCTTTTGCCGAACCGCTAAGTTACGGGGGCATAAACACACCAGCATCGGTTGTCAAACAATGCTAGGGGGACAAACACAGACACACAAACACACACACGCATATATATATATACATATATACGACGGGCTTCTTTCAGTTTCCGTCTACCAAATCCAATCACAAGGCATTGGTCGGCCCGAGGCTATAGTAGAAGACACTTGCCCAAGATGCCACGCAGTGGGACTGAACCCGGAACCATGTGGTTGGTAAACAAGCTACTTACCACACAGCCACATACAAAATAAACAGTTCTACATAAGAATATGCATAACTGAATGGAGTTGTAAAATTATATATATAATTCTTTATTTTACTAAACCTGAAACTGAAAATTTATCCCGCAGCCCAAGTTTCATGGCAATGCGATCATCATACGAAATGAGTTTCGCCTGCTGATCACACTGGCATAAAAGTGGAGTAGCAAAATAAGTACTCTACTTCAGATTTAATTAAAAAAATAAACTATATCCTCAACATGTATTGAGCACTCCTTTCTCATTAATTCGATATTAATAACGTACGAATAATTAAACATATGTGTGTGTATTTATATATTATCAATAAAACGCAGGTAACAGGTTACAAAACATATAAATATTTTTTCATATTACTGTCAGAATTACATAATTTCTGTTTGGAACATGATATAATCTTCCTAAATTACTTCTGTGTTCAACAAATCCTGCAATGATCGATGCTAAATACTCAATATATATACCCGTTTAAGGCGGCGAGCTGGCAGAGACGTTAGCACGCCGGGCGAAATGCGTAGCCGTATTTCGTCTGCCGCTACGTTCTGAGTTCAAAATCCGCCGAGGTCGACTTTGCCTTTCATCCTTTCGGGTTCGATTAAATATGTAGCAGTTACGCACTGGAGTCGATATAATCGACTTAATCCGTTTGCCAGTCCTTGTTTGTCCCTTCTGTGTTTAGACCCTTGTGGGTAGTAAAGAGATAGGTATTTCGTTTGTCTTTACGTTCTGAGTTCAAATTCCGCTGAGGTCGACTTTGCCTTTCATCCTTTCTTGGTCGATAAATTAAGTACCAGTTGAGTACTGGGGTCGACCTAATCGACTGGCCCCTCCCCCAAAATTTCGGGCCTTGTGCCTACAATAGAAAGGAATATATATTCCCGCTATGCAAATTTTCAGCGACATTACCACTTGCACAATGTAATAGGAGACCAACAAAAAGTCCACAAGGGACTGATGCCATACTACCCATACCTACGTAGGCATTACCAAGATAACTGCATTAATATCAACAGTACACTACAAGTAGCTAGGATGGCGTGTTCTAGGCATAAATCAGAACCAAAATCCCTGTAACTAATTAACTGACAAGTTTTATGGTATCAGCCACAGACGTCCGCTATCCACCAGGTAGACAAGGAGCAGGTTGATACAAACTCCCATAATACACTGTTATTTCCATCTAACCAGTTGCACGCATCAACGTCCCATATACCATACTGTTCCCACATGCTCACTCACAACATCTGACTAAATATATATACATATGTATTTATGGCAAATAAGTAACAGGGAGATCAAGGAATTAATGTAATACAGCCGTTTCAGGCGGCTTCATTTAATCAAACAATGCAAATATTACTTCAATTTGAAATACATCGCCATCTTCGGATACAAAAATATAGATTTTCAACAGACAGGATACTCTATTATAATTTTTAGCAAATATTTTATCAGAGCTAGAGAATGAAAGAATTCCATGCTACTACTATTGTAGCAGAGTAAAGTTATTTATTCGCTTTTTATTCACCTTACTTCGAGCTATGCGGATAATACTGGACTGACTTGGTGTCTCAAATTAAGTCCCTAATTCAACTGGATCTTAATTATTTCTCATACATATTTATATATGTGTGTGAGTGAGTGTGTGTGTGTATGTGTGTGTGTGTGTGTGTGTATGTGTGTGTGTGTTTGTGTACGTGTGGCACTCGCGATGTTATTGAGAATTTGCATACCTGGAATATGAATTAAGCAGTTAGCACCTGTCATTGTATTTCTTGCTGAACACTGAAAAAGAGTTTAACAAGATTATATAATGTTTCAACTGTAATTATGTAATCCAAACGATAAATTGTCAAAATGCGTCTATGCTTTATAAATCAACGAACACCAAATCTGCTTTCTTTATTTTATTAATGCTATTGCGCAACTCCTATCCTACACTCTAGCCTACCCCCACTTGGTTTGATACACCATGTCGCACACCAGCAGGATGTACAACCTACTACTGAACTTAAACTTCCGTTACGTGTCACGATTCACGGCACATATATTCTCTTTCTCTCCCTCTTTCTCACTCTGCCTGTCTGCCTCTTTATATATAAGTTTTTAATTAACAACACATATAAAGTGACTCAAGGTCGATATATTTGTGAATCAACGTAAGCCTCGTCCCTTCAGTCAATTTACAACTTCTAATGTGTGTGTGTGTGTCTGTACACAGGTTCTTACTTCTATATATAATGCTTCTGCTACCCACTATCAAACCTCTCTCTCCCTCTCTCTCTCTCTCTGTATCTATTCAGGTATAAATATGTTCATACTCACGCGCGCGCGCACACAAACACACACAACATATATGTATTTTACATATATATATATATATAAATATATATATAAATAATATAATATATAAATATAGAAATATATATATATATAAATATATATATATATATAATTTATATATATATATAAATATATAATAAATATATATAATATAAATATATATATATATATATTATATATATATTATTAGATATATAGTATATATGAAATAATATATTATATATATATAAATATATATATATATAAATATATATATAATAAATATATATATATATAATATATATATATATATATAATAATATATACATATATATGAAAATAAAATTATATATATATAATAAATAAATAATAAATATATATATATATATATGGCGAAGGCGTGGCCGTGTGGTAAGAAGTTTGCTTTACAACCACAAGGTTCAGGATTCAGTCACACTGCATAGCACTGTTACGGCGAATGACCGACCAAACGCACATACGCACATTTGTATAAGCTTACGACGGGCTTCTTTCAGTTTTCGTCAAACAAATTTACTCATAACATTTGGTCGCTCATTCGCCGTAACAGTGCTATGCAGTGTGGCTGAATCCTGAACCTTGTGGTTATAAAGCAAACTTCTTACCACACGGCCACACCTGCGCCTATATATCTATATATATTTATTTATTTATATATATATATATATATATATATTTTTATATATATATATATTTATATATCTATATATTTATATGTATATTTCATATATATATTATATTTCATATATATATATATATTTATATATATACATATATTTATATATATATATATAGTATATATATATATATATATATATATATATATATATATATATACATATTTATTATATATATATTTATATATATATATTTATATATATATAGATATATATACAAGAAAAAAGCAACAAGAATGGATTAGTTGTTCAGTACAATTGGTTCATACGAAGAACAGCTTTATTAAAGCTGCAAATATTGCAGCAAATACAATACCTTTTCTGTGAAGCTAACAAAACTTTTTTAAAACCATTTTTAAAACTGTGCATCCTTAGAGAACTTTTGAAGTCTGCTTACAATCTAACTTTTGCTTTCATAGAACTCTCTTCGATACTTCGTGAGTGTAGCCTCCCCCCTAGGATGTTTGGAAAACTCATATGTGTTTTGGCTGATGAATACGGACACTGTATTTGCTGCAATATTTGCAGCTTTTAATAAAGCTGTTCTTCGTATGAAACAATTGTACTGAACAACTAATCCATTCTTTTTGTTTTTTTTCTGTTTATAATCACCCCACATTATTTTATGGTTAATATCATATAGATTTCTGGTGCATCTAAGTTAAGTACCGCATTCATGTGAATTCCTTGGAACTCACTTGAATCTTAATGGTTTTTACTGAAATTATATATATTATATATATTATATAATATATATTATATAATATATACAGATGCTTACGAACAAATATATACATACACGTATTTTTAAAATGACATATGCAGATATAAATATTTCAGTATATATATTCGTGGATGCAAAGAAGATGTTTATATGTTCCACAAATATATATTATTATCCATATGATTACTATACATAAAGTTATATACGTATGTGTTTGTATATATACATACAACACAACACACACATATATATATATATATATATATAATATATATATATATATATATATATATAACTATTTTTATATACATGCTGACAATTATATTCTTCATTGTATACACATACTTATACATTACAAAAACATACGCCCATATTTGTGCCTTAAGACATACACAAACGCAAAATATGCCCGCACCTACTCATACATACATCTAGAAAGGACGGAGCAAATTTCCATTTATAGAAAATTCTGAAAAAAGGAATATGAAAAATACAAAACTAAAGATATATACTTGATAAAAGTTATATATATATATATATATATATATAATGGTAAAGTATTAAATATTTCAAGAGTTCATCAGGTGCAAAATTTCCTTAGAAGTGTATGAATCGAAATTGTTTTCTTCTATTTTTGTTTCCAATAAAAGATCCCCATGTGTCTTTCGTTGCTGCTAAATATTATCATCGATAAAATATTTCTTATTCTTTATTATTCCATTGTAACTACGTACATCGGTCTGTTGGTTGTTACAGTATTCTCTTTGAGGTTTCCTACATTTTATTTCTGACAGATGTTGGCATATGATGTTTGATGCTTCGGTGTTGGTTGATATTTTAGGAGATGCAGTGGTGGTTGTGTGATGGTCTGAGAGTTTTGGAGATGTAGACGCTGAAAATGATTACTAGGTCTTTGAGTGTGAATGTTTGTAATAATTGTTGATCATCCACCACTAATCCCTCGAGGAACAAAGTTGTTTTATGATTAAATATATTGGAACAGTTACAATCCTGTTTTACTTACAACTATGTAGTAACACATTATCAAATGTAGTCTTTCCTAATTTAGGATGATCGGATATATTTTGTTATTTCTAACAGAGCAAATGACAACATAAAGACAAGTTTGTAATCAAGTTGGCGGTAGCTTTTGTTAGTTTGAAGGAACACAATGAGGAATGTAGGATTGTTGTTTACTCTGTGATACCTATTAGCTTCGGGTCTGCCGCTAAATGAGCATATCTATGATCAAAGATGTACAAACATAACTATCTAACCTTTTATTCCCCTAATGTATCCAATACTTTTGCAACTGAGAAGCTGAGTTGTAGGACGTAGGACATATTACGTGTAGGATCACAAAAGCAGAAAAATTTACAAGAAAACCATAAAAGTTAGTAATAACAAAGAAAAAATTACACTTCCCTGTAACACTTGCCTTATCTTACGCTATTGCTGAGTTGATAAATCTAAGGTGACAGTCAACAAATGGGACACAGCTCCTCTAGTCTCACCATGTGTGACTATGACACAGAGCGTTATATATTATGACACAGTTGTTGAAATAACTTCTGATTCATGAACCATGTACTTGTGTTGACACAGAATTATACAAAGAAGATCCACAAGAATGTATCCAGCTTTGGCTGAATATGAAGTAGACTTGATAAAAGGAAGCGCTAGTTCTGTGGTTCTCAACCATATTTTGTCTGGATCCCTTTTGATTCTTATTTAACTCTGAGGTTTGCTCTGCATTTAAATTGATGTAATGATTGCATTGTTCAATTAAATGGAGTTGCTTGAAACGATCGTACTGCATTACCTCTGGATATCCTTGTTGCTTATTTTAATTTTAATCACCTTACTTTGAAATTGTATGGATAATACCATACTAAATTCTGGTGCCTCAACTTAAGTACCATATTCATCTGAATCTATATGTACACACACACATAAACACTCAACACACATAAATAGGTAAGATAACAATAAAATCAGTAAACAGTTATTTAACTGCGAAAGTTTTCTTCAAATCATACCCTATCATCCTAAAAATGAAATGACAATTTGAAAATGTAATACTAGATACACAATGACGAAAAAAAAATAATAAAATAAGCACGGGATATAGTCATTGGCAGAATGTATACCATCATATTCTCATCGGTTCAGAATTGAAATGAAGCTAAAACTGAGGAGACTGATGACAAGAATATCAATTACGGTGATAACAACAACAGCAATGAAATTTGTATGTTCTGAAAATATATGTACTTACAAATATTAATACATATGCATTTAACGATCTGTCTACCTATCCATACCTGTATACATACATTGATAAGTGTACTGTTTTATTATCGGTGGAATTAAAAGAAGAGTGCTCCATTCACAAAGAGATAAAAATCAAGTAAACACAGGATTTAAATGTGAACTACTGTAAGTTTCAGGCGCTGATAGCACAGTAGCTGGATAGTACACGTCACACTATGCAAACTTCTTCGTCTATTGTGTTGTCAGAGTGTGAATCTTACAGTCGTTTACATTTCAATTTGTGCTTATTAAATTATGTATACACATACACACACACACACACACATATATATATATATATACACACATATATATGCATATATATATATATATATATATATATATAATATATATATATATATATATATATATATACATATACGTATATCTATGAAAGTAAGTATATATGATGTATATGTATATATATTTGCCATTTTCCAGTCTTTTGCTTTCTTCTATTTTATTTGTTTCTAAATGGAAACCATAATTGAAGTTGCTGTTTAATTTATGTCTTATTATACTTTACATTTTTCTCCTATGTTCATAACATTTAACAGAATTTCATCGAAGTACAGAACACAGAGAACACAGAATTGTTCCAAATTCACAATGCTTTGTCACAATATTACAATTTTATTCTGAATCTATTATCAAGTGTATTGCCTTGGAAATTTTCAATTAAATCTATTATTCTATTTATTAGTATTATTAGTATTATTATAATTGTTGCTGTTATTGTTAATGTTGTTGTTTTAGTGCATGTTTTGAGCTTGACTCCTATTCATTTGAAAATTCTGAATGTCTGAACGCTGATTAGCTGAGTAAGTGACAAAGTTTTGCTGTTATACGTTTTGTCATATATATATGTATATGTGTGTGTGTATATGCATATATATATATATATTATATAGATATATATATATATATATATATATATATTATATATATAATATATATATATATATATATATTTATATGTGTGTATGTGTTGTGTGTGTATTATATATGAACTTAATACGTATATACATATGTATATTAATATATATAGATTCATATATTAATATGTATATATATGTATAGGTATATATATAATATATATATATATATATATATATATATTATATATATATATATATATATTTACATACGTGTTTATGTGTATTTGTTAAAGTTTATTTATATTTTACTTGTGTTTTTGTTCTTCATTAATTTTATTGTTATTCAGCGGTGAAATAAGTTGAGAAAACTAGCATGACTTTGTATGAGTTTAAGTTTATTTTTTCACTGTTTATTTATGCTCTGATAATTTTTCGTTTTCATTTTTTATTATGAATATTTTAGCAAAATAAAGAAAGCTTTTTATAAAACACACTTTAAACACATTTGAAGCAATTTGCTCAATGATACAATAAAATGTGACAGATATCCTAGCTCTCTCCATCTATAGGCATCAATGCAGCCTAATGTGGAGAGAACAAATAATATTGGAAGCTATAATGTTATGCATGGAGATCCAATAATAAGCAAACAATGCTCAGGAAATAAAAGTTAAAATAAAAGTAAAATGTGAATTAAAAGAAAGAATAAATGAATAAATAAATATAGAAAATAAAACCTATTATTCAGTAAACACCTTTGGTAATAATGGAAAACCATCAAGTTTTAAGTTTTATTTTATTCACAGCATTATAATATTCCATATATATGTTTATATGTACATAGACATGCATACACACACACAAACACAGACGCACATATATATATAGATATATATATATATACATATGTATATGTATATACATATATATAGATATATATATACATATATATATATATGTATATATGTACATATATATATATATACATATATATATACATATATTATACATATATATGTACATATACACATGTATATATGCACATATATGCATATATAAGTATTTATAAATATATGTACATATATTTGTTTATGAGTGTGTGTATATGATCATGCATGTATGTATGTATATATGTATTAAATTTCAAAAATAATTTATGTGCCTACATGTATGCATACATTCATACACGTATAAGTGGCTGCTTACTAATAAATATATAATATTATGCAGACAAATAGCACCCTGGCACATACACATATACATATGGATGGTCACACATACACACACACATAGATGTACATACATGCATGAGCATATATATGTGTGCGTGTTTTTCTGAATAGAAATATATGCATACATATTTTCCATTTCACTTTTGCATACATTTATATACAAACAGATACATGTATATATAGATATGATATTTGAAAGCAGTATTTTTATGTTTCACAACAAAATGACAATAAAACTTTTATAGTTGACAATTTAGTAGTAAACACATTAGAATAAATAGTGAATAGGAAATATCTGAGAATAAAGATTGAAGTTAGGATGGTTATAATTTATAGCCCTGACCCTTATTACTACCATAACTGTGAACAAGAGAAGCAATCATTATATGTGTAATATACAATGAATTTGTTCCTTGTATGCATCATATAAATTATATATGTATATATATGAATACATATAGATATACATACTTGTATACAAATATTATATATACATGCATAATATATTATATATATATATATATATATATATATATATATATATTATATATATATACGTTCATGCATAAATACATGCTTGCACACATGAATATTCGTATATGATTCCTTTTATTATCCAAGGATTAATTTGTATGTTCAGATCAACACAAAGAATAGAACCAAGCAATAATAATATGAGGGGGTAAAACATAACAATCAACATATATTAGAATCGCAAGGTTTAAAACTCCATCTCACCAAGGCTCATTTTACAACTGTTTGACAGCGATATCAATCTGGCCATCAATAAAATACTGGGTTTATCAAATGTATGACAAAATGGAATTCGTAATTGAAAGGAAATAATAAAATGAGATACAGATGTTTTGAATTTATATTCTGTTTTGAAAGAAAGCAACAAAGGTTTGATCGTACAGTAAACACATGTATTTTTTTTTATTTATGCTGTTGTTATTTAACCTAAAAGTCAAGTTATCTGAGCAGTACTGGGATCAAATAATTTCTTGTCACAACGAACTTTTCTTTTTGTTCAGACATGACTACATTATACAGTGTGTCCATCCATTATTATTTGATAGTGTTTGCTTAAGAGTAAATTCAGTTCTTGTTTCTTGCAAGCTCAAGAGCATGTAGAGGTTTTATCTTGACTGGTATGCTTTGTATATTTATAGTATACCTAAGATATATGATGGATCATAAAGTATGTGTAGATTTTCATATGCACATAATATATATGTGTATGTATCTTTATACACGCATATATGTATGCATAATATATATAACTATATAGATATAATAGATATATACACACAAAATTTATGCATATGCATTATTAATATTTTATATACAATTAACATGTAATGGAAAATTCAGGATGGTATTAAGGCAGACTACAGTTAATAATGCTTACACTTGAAAATAACAAAGAATATTTTTTTCCTTTTCTCACATAGGAAAATAAAGAGATTACCCTGACATTTTTTATGTCTTGTTGGCAAATCTGACTGGCAGCCATTCATTCTTCTTATGAAGAAGCTTGTTAGTTCTCTAAAGTTTGGCTAATCACTGGCGAATTATGTTTGGGTAATCTCCTTATTTCTCTCTTTCCAAAGCAAATAATAACATTTAGTCACATCTGTTTACTTTCAAAACAATACGCCATTACAAACTGGTGTAGCTAAATTATACACACACACACACACACGTTTACATGTATGTATGTATGTATGCATGCATGTATGTATGTATGCATGCATGTATGTAGTATGTATGCATGTATGTATGTATGTATGTATATATATATATATATATATATATATATATATATATATATATATATATATATGCATGCATGCATAATATATGTTTATAAGCTCTCTCACTGAGTGCAAAATACCAGCTTGGTGATGTAGAAGAAAGCAAAGCTAAACAAAGCAAGCATCCAGTATCAACCAGCGGCATTCCTAAACCCTCGTGTATATCCACATGGAACCGATTCATTCGCAACGACTCTGGAATATACTGGATGATTAACCACAATAATAATATGTGAAGGAATTAATGAAGTCTCACCTTACCAATTACATCTTATGCAAAAATAACAAAACGCTATGCTTCTTCACGTCAAACTCTTGAAGACAATCTAGCCACGTAAAGCACGGACTCTAGATGCTCACCAAAATGCTTCGTTATCATGGGAAAGATTTTGAGTGAAGCAGTATAAATCACAAGTTTGCTTCAAATCAACGAATATCTTTTTATACCGGGACATGAGGAAGAAAAACATTACCTATTTCTTTATTACCCACAAGGGGCTAAACATAGAGGGAACAAACAAGGCCAAACATAGGTATTATGTCGATTACATCGACCCCAGTGCGTAACTGGTACTTGTTTAATCGACCCCGAAAGGATGAAAGGCAAAGTCGACCTCGGCGGAATTTGAACTCAGAACGTAGCGGCAGACGAAATACTGCTGAGCATTTCGCCTGGTGTGCTAACGATTCTGCCAGCTCGCCGTTAAGAAAGCCTTCTCTCAGGACGATCTGAGATTATTCTGGTCTAATGTTTGAAATGATAAGAAAGATTTCAATCGACATGTACAATGGATAACCATTTAGAATGCTCTTAGAACATCTACTACAAATCATGCATTCAGCCCCGAAACATTCACCACAGCCGTAGGCAAACTATAAATGGGAAACTGCACTAAAAAATAGGAAGCTGGATACTAGTACAAGATTCTGAACTTCTCTAGAAAGCCATTAGTATGTATATTCAAAAGATTGACATAATTGGCTTAGTATAGCACAGATGAAATTTATAGCCAAGAATGAAACCATTTAATTGATAGAAAACCATAGGCCCATTGTGCACAAGACAAGCTTAACCCGAACTGTCTCAGTCCATTTCTCCCAGATCATTTTGGATCCTAAACCAAAGTGACTGATATGCAGACTGAACGCACAAATTTTTAGTAAACAAAACTGTACTGCAGGAAGTAAGAAAACACCACACAGCCTTTTGACAGTATGATTTGATTAAAGAACAGCATTCGAAATTATCCCCTTTCATGGTTGCTGAATTCTCTTCACTTTAGTTTTGCCACTGAAAGACTCACAAAGATCTAAACAGCAATTCTTGAAATTACAAATGAAAGCGAAACGACGCTTCCGATGTTATAGATATAATCTTTCTGTTCTTCTCTTCATTTTCTCATTAAATCAGTCATTCGTTTTACAAAAATCCATTAGTTACAGGCTACGATCTGTAACCCATAATTTCTTTGTGGATGACCAGAAAATCTATGCTAAAAATATTTACACAATTGTAAAATAGCTGGAGTTAATAACAACAATTGCAGCTGAATGAAATTCTGGTGAAAAGAAGCTTCATATTTTGGTTGTAAACGTGAAAATTTAGTCCCCCAAACCGAATATCAGTGATAGAGCTGTCTCCTTGTATTTTCTACTCCATACAACGAAGGTGCTGTGAATGAAAATAAAGTGAAAGAGAATATTTCACAAGAGTTTTAAAATCTGGCAACTGGAGCTTTACTCTTACACATAGACAATATCGCACAATGCATTTGCAGTAACAGAACTAAGAGCAATGTTTAGGATACTTGACTGCTCTGTAGAGAAAAGATCCTGTCATCAGCTAGAAACTTCCACTTAAACATCGATAGCGACAATCTCAACCAAACAAGAGACGAGGTGGGTAGAGGCTTGAGATCAGTGCAGACAGCCCTCCAGCATAGTATAGTAGCTCTCGCTAAGTAACCACTAAACGACAGCAGAAAACACAAATATATCAAGATACTGCAGAACAGGAAAGAGAACAAACTTCTACGAGACGGCAGAGAGTTCAGCTGGGTGTACTCTTTCTTGATGACCTCGCACAAATCCCAAAACAACTGGACTAACATACCTAAAAGAAAAACATACCAAAAATAGAGGATGGATTGGTATACTCTCTTTTACTCTTTTACTTGTTTCAGTCATTTGACTGCGGCCATGCTGGAGCACCGCCTTTAGTCGAGCAAATCGACCCCGGGACTTATTCTTTGTAAGCCGAGTACTTATTCTATCGGTCTCTTTTGCCGAACCGCTAAGTGACGGGGACGTAAACACACCAGCATCGGTTGTCAAGCAATGCTAGGGGGACAAACACAGACACACAAACACACACATACATATATATATATATATACATATATACGACAGGCTTCTTTCAGTTTCCGTCTACCAAATCCATTCACAAGCGTTTGGTCGGCTCAAGACTATAGTAGAAGACACTTGCTCAAGGTGCCACGCAGTAGGACTTAACCCGGAACCATGTGGTTGGTTAGCAAGCTACTTACCACACAGCCACTCCTACGCCTATTGAAAACATGTTGAAAAGTCTTGCATATATTTTACTATTCCGCAATCAAAACAAGCAGCATCATGGGATGCAGTTTAAGTCTATGGAAAGGAAGGCAAACGAGCACCTAAAGTTACGTGCCAAATTACTGGGACACATTCTTTACTTTTCCTCCTCCAGGATTTGTCTAATGGTTATACACAGCTTCGTATATATTATATTTACTAATTGCTACTTTTCCTTAAGTTAATGTTGATGAAAGAGGGCTATGATGAACGTTGTCCTTTACCACTTTTAACAGTGTTTTCGACTACAATTTGAACATTTCCTTTCTTTTTTAGGGCGGTAGCAGCGAATTATGAGAGAGAGAGAGAGAGGGCTGCTACTTGTTACAATTTATGTAGCTTTATAGACACCTCCTTCATTGGCCCAGCATACATAACTAACATTAAAAGCCTAACAAATGTTATATTTCTTCACATTGATCATATTTGAGAAGTGACGCTATACAATTATAGCTAACAATAACAATGTTATTGAAGAGCAAGAAAATTCCTGACCCTGTTAAGTGAACATTCCTCAACCATACAGAAATACCACAAGTCTTATTACATTTGCATTGCCTTGTATGAAAGACACACCGAATAACCTCTTGTTGAAAAGAGTTTCGGCTGACGTAATCAAGGGAACTAGAGCTAAACTTGCTTTCCTTCATGTTAAAGAACTAGGAAACAGATTCTCTTTGACAATATGTTACAGCTGGTGTTGTCGCACATTTGCCGAATCATTGTAAATGTTGTACACACTTTTTAATTTTTTTTTTATTTACACGCCCTTTTCAAGCCTAGCCAGGCTCATGGGCCCGGTTTCCCGGTTTCTGTGGCGTATGTGTTCCCCCCAGCTGGACAGGACGCCAGTCCGTCGCAACGTTACTCAAGAAACATGGAGAGTGAGAGAAAGTTGGGGCGAAAGAGTACAACAGTGGTTGCCACCACACCCTGCCGGAGCCTCGTGGAGCTTTTAGGTGTTTTCGCTCAATAAACACACACAACGCCGGGTCTGGGAATCGAAACTGCGATCCTCCGACCGCGAGTCTGATGCCCTAACCACTGGGCCATTGCGCCTCCACGTTATACACACTAGTATATATAAAGGGTAAAGACCTCCCTTCGGTCACGAATGAACATGGAATTGCACCTGGTAAGTTCCTCTCCAAAGCATAAATCCAATCACGGCTGCCTGTGAAAGGTCAGCAGTCACCCATGCATGCCAATCTGCTCTCTTCACGCCTAGGAAAGGTAAAGTATAGGCACCCTGAAGTGCTTAGGCATAACCGAACTTTAAGATAGTTACAATATACACAATAGGCGTAGGAATTGGCTGTGTGGTAAGTAGCTTGCTGACCAACCACATGGTTCCGGGTTTAGTCCCACTGCGTGGCATCTTAGGCAAGTGTCTTCTGCTATAGCCCCGGGCCGACCAATGCCTTGTGAGTAGATTTGGTAGACGGAAACTGAAAGAAGCCCGTCGTATATATGTATATATATATATCTATGCGTGTGTGTATTTGTGTGTCTGTGTTTGACCCCCTAGCATTGCTTGACAACCGATGCTGCTGTGTTTACGTCCCCGTCACATAGCGGTTCGGCAAAAAGAGACCGATAGAATAAGTACTGGTATTACAAAGAATAAGTCCCGGGGTTGATTTGCTCGACTAAAAGGCAGTGCTCCAGCATGGCCGCAGTCAAATGACTGAAACAAGTAAAAGAGAGAAAAGAGAAAGAGAGAAATTGCAATTATATTGTATGAGTGTATGTGTGCGTGTGCCACTGCATCAATGCCCATACTAATACGTGTTTGACCAATGAAAATAATCTATAGAAATATGCAGCAACTCAAAGATTGCACGACAGTTGAGCTGCAAACAGTATTGTTCTCATCAGTCGTAACTGGCCTTCATAATTTAGGCTTGAAAGGCTTCACGATTATTTATATTCTCCTTCATCTTCACACCATGTACGATTTTATATTTGTCTTTTAAAATCTCCATTAATCTAGCCTTAAATTATTTCATCTTCTTCAAATTCTAATTTTAGCAGAGCAATTTTTCATCCTCATCATTATTTTCATCATTTTTGTCGTCCACATCAACTTCACCATCGATATTGTCATCATCGTCGTCCTCATCATCTTTGTCACTGTCGCAGTCCTTGGTATGCATTATCATCCTTTTGCCGTAGTTGTAGTCCTCATCATCATTATCATCGGCATCGTCGTCATCGTCGTCATCATCATCATCCTCGTTGGCAACATCATCATCATTATCAACATCATCATTAACACTATAATTAACTATGTCGCCGACATAATCATCGTCCATATCTTCACCAACCTCATTGCCACCACTGTCGAGGCCACAGCAATCAAAATCACCATCATCATCATCATCATCGTTGTCATCATCCTCATTTTTATCTTAGTACATTTCCTCCAATAAGACTTCGCCCCATTTCTCCTCTCCTCTCCTCCAAGCATCAGTACGCCCATCTTCCTCCCAATTATTCATTCCAATATTTATTTTAGTTATCGGAAGGTAAATCAGAGAATAGAAATTGATTTTGGGGTTTATCTCATGCAGGAAGAATAAACAAATTGAGACCCTTATCGATCCAGAAAGAAGAACAAAAACAACAGACCACAATACTAGAAAAACTGCAACAGATACAGAATTGCAAACATTTACAGTAAACAATAACGTAAATAAGACATCTTTGTATATATTCATCCAGATGGTAAAATGGTATATAAAAATATATTGGTAGCAAGTGTGTGTATGAACATACATACATACATACGTACAAACATATATGCATGCATTTGTATATGTACGTGTTTGTGTGTGCGTGTCCGTCTATATGCGTGCATATGCGTATATGTGTGTCGTCAGTCACTTTGTATATAAATATACATACATATGTATACGCACATATATGTAATAATATATATATATATAATATACATACATATGTATACGCACATATATGTATATATATATATTATATATATATATATATATACATACATATGTATACGCACATATATGTATATATATATATATATATACATATATATACATACACACATATATATAAATATATTTGTATGTATGTATTATTGTATTTATATATATATATATA